>NC_088214.1:20047320-20267320 GCF_036934945.1 Oncorhynchus masou masou
TGGTCAACATAAAGCAGTTTGACACATACAACAACAGAGTTACACATGGAATAAACAAAAATACAGTCAATAGTACATTAGAAAAAGTATATATACAGTGTGTGCAAATGAGGTAGGATAAGGGAGGTTGAGGCAATAAATTGGCCACGGTGGCGAAGTAATTACAATATAACAATTAAACATTGGAATGGTAGATGTGCAGAAGATGAATGTGCAAGTAGAGATATTGGGGTGCAAAGGAGCAAAATATATAAAAACAGTATGGGGAGCTGCTCTGACCAGCTGGTGCTTAAAGCTAGTGAGGGAGATATGAGTCTCCAGCTTCAGTGATTTTTGCAGTTTGTTCCAATCATTGGCAGCAGAGAACTGGAAGGAAAGGTGGCCAAAGTAAGAACAAGCTTTGGGATGACCAGTGAGATATACCTGCTGGAGTGCAATCTACGGGTGGGTGGTGTGTGAGCTCAGAGTTGTATGTTCCAGTTAAAGTAATTGCAGAGCATGCATTCTAGAATGTGAGCCATCCTCTGCAGGTCACAGGCAGCGTGGTGAGGTCCTAACGTGGTCAGGGTATCTGAAAGATGCAGGGGGTAATTTGAAGAGGTGTTTCAAGAGCTCAAGAAAGACATGCGGTTGTCAGCGATGATCTTTAGGAAAGAGGCAAACTCCCTGTAGTCAATCCCAGAGCAAGAGTTCATGATGACCTGGAAAACAAAAACAATTTAGTTACTACAGACCACAGCTTTTTCAAAATAAATCTGCTTTTGACATACTGTATCTCCAAGTGTTACTCCACTCCTCTATCTCCCTCTGGACAGCAGACAGCTCGTTCTGAAGAAACTGCCACATAATGTACACATTGCAGCCATTCAACCAGTTATGGTTGATAGAGATGGTGTCTTCCTGTAGGATTATGAGACAAAAATGGGGTTATTAAGTTCAAAATTAGCCAGATGAGCTTTTGTGCTTAACTGGCAATGATTTATAAATAAGCTCTTGCACCACATCCAAACAGCAGCACTTACCAAATTATAAACTTGAAGGTGCCAACCACTGAGCACACGAATGATCTCCCCCGCTTCCTGAATGATCTCTAGTGGTTGGCAGGCCTCAACAGAGTGTGGGAAACTGCCCCTTGTCTTGAAGCTCGGGAGTAGTGATGTCATAAGCAAGGTTGCCATGGCTGTCTTGTAGAAACTCTTCTTGGCCGGGGGAAATAGGAGCCATTTTTTCCTGCCACAGATATTCACTGACCAGCTGTAGGAGCAAAACGCATCAGTGTGGAATGGCGTCCTGTAGTGATGAGAGAAACAAGCAAATGATGTTAAGGGAGAGTGAGATAAGAGGATATCCATATTAGGGTCTATAATTAAATATGTTTTGTTATACCATGAGTCTTTGGGTTCCATGTAGACGAAGCGAAGCGGTAGTCGTCCACCTCCAAGGTATCCCAATACTTATTGAACCAGTCAGAAGAAAAGAAGACTGGGGTGGTATAAACGTGTCAAGGAAAATCCCTGTTGCAGACAGGAGGAAACAGTTGAGCAATGTCTAAATCAAATCAAGTTTCACATCAATTCAAATTTTATTGGTCACATACACATGGTTAGCAGATGTTAATGCAAGTGTAGCGAAATGCTTGTGCTTCTAGTTCCGACCATGCAGTAATATCTAACAAGTGTAAAGATATAAGTGTAACATAAGTGTAAAGGAATGAATAAGAATATGTGCATATAAATATATGGATGAGCGATAGCCGAACGGCATAGGCAAGATGCAGTACATGGTATAGAGTACAGTATATCCATGTGAGATGAGTAATGTAAGGTATGTAAACATTATATAAAGTGGCATTGTGATACATTTATTACATCCAATTTTTAATTATTAAGTGGCTAGAGATTTGAGTCAGTATGTTGGCAGCAGCCACTCAATGTTAGTGTTGGCTATTTAACAGTCTGATGGCCTTGATATAAAAGCTGCTTTACAGTCTCAGCTTTGATGCACCTGTACTGACATCGCCTTCTGGATGATAACGGGGTGAACAGACAGTGGCTCGGGTCATTGTTGTCCTTGATGATCTTTTTGAACTTCCTGTGACATCGGGTGCTGTAGGTGTCCTGGAGGGCAGGTATTTTGCCCCCGGTGATGTGTTGTGCAGACCTCACTACCCTCTGGAGAGCCTTACAGTTGTGGGTGGAGCAGTTGCTGTACCAGGCGGTGATACAGCCCAACAGGATGCTCTCGATTGTGAATCTGTAAAAGTTTGAGTGTTTTTGGTGACAAGGCAAATTTCTTCAGCCTCCTGAGGTTGAAGAGGCGCTGTTGTGCCTTCTTCACCACACTGTCTGTGTGGGTGGACCATTTCAGTTTGTTAGCTTGTTTGATTGCCTTGCGGAGGGAATAGCTACACTGTTTGTATTCGGTCATGTTTCCGGTTGCCTTGCCCTGATTAAAAGCAATGGGTCGTGCTTTCAGTTTTGCGTGAATGCTGCCATCAATCCACGGTTTCTGGTTGGGGAAGGTATTAATAGTCGCTGTGGATACAACATCACCAATGCACTTGCTAATAAACTCGCTCACCAAATCAGCGTATACATCAATGTTGTTGTTCGACGCCTTCGGAACATATCCCAGTCCATGTGATCGAAGCAATCTTGAAGCGTGGAATCAGATTGGTTGGACCAGCGTTGAACAGACCTGTCGTGTTCCTGGTCATAATGTTGGTAAATTTGCATTGCTCTTATATCCAATAGTTCCTCCCGGCTGTATTTAATAAGACTTAAGATTTCCTGTGGTAACAGTGTAAGAAATAATACATAAAAAAAACAAAATACTGCATAGTTTCGTAAGAACGCAAAGAGTACAAGTACTATTTATTACAAATAAACACTTTCAAATCTCTTGGACTGCTGCTCTTTTGGACTGAGGCAACATATCAGTGAATTCAATACCTTGACATGTGTCAATCCTTCAGATAAAAGATAAAAAAACATGAGCTGGCGCCCACCCAGAATAATAGTTTGTGTGGAGGTGCTGGCTAACGGCGAATAAACTATCAAAATAAAGTCACACACTCCATGTATAATCTCCCAGCAATTTAATGGGTATTTACCAATGTTTTGGCATCACTGTGCCTTCCTCAGGGTCATGCCAAAATGTCGGCAAATACCCATTAAATTGCTGGGAGATTATACATGGAGTGTGCGACTTTCTTTATTTTGATAGTTTAGAATTGTTCAGATAGACATTCTTTTGGTGACGAGTGTCCATTCTGGATGTATTCTTTCCAGTAGTGAATAAATGATTTGCTTGGGGTTTGCATTGTATTCTTTCACATTACTGTTTGCAACAGGAACCAGAGTCTCATCTGCAAGGGTAAAAAAAATGAAAAACCTTATGTGAAAACAACTGCATCACTGCAACACAAATTATATCAGATAATTCCACAGACGATGAGATATGGCTGTCAAATCACAGATCAGAACAGCCCATGCATAGGCTAATCAAACTCGTTCATGTCACACCAACATGAATACAAAGTTACTGCGCATTGTAATAGATCTGTAACAACATTTATTTACCAAATTGCTGCAGCAGTTTCTGGAAGGTTGGTTTCCCCTCTTCAGTGATCCACTGTTTTCTGTATGTCCAGTCGAGTGAATTTCCTCGAGAACATGAATGGGTGGTTGGGAAGTAAGTACCCTTTAAAGAATTTGGAATAGCTCAACTTCTTGTCTATGTAATCCACAAAGTGCGAAGACCAGAATTTTTCATAGGATTGCCTTGGTATTTTGACCAGGCTGCAGCAGCTATAGTAAGACTCCCTGTCTATGATATTCAATAATGTAAACAAATCCTGGATATAGCTAACTAGTTAGCAAGCAATTAAAACTGGCGACGTATCTACGATATAACGACATCATTTTGGGATTTGCATTACAAAGATAAATCGGAAATTAGGAGGGTCTGGTTCGTTTATTCGAACCGACAAATAACTTTCTATTATACATGCTATGGCTATGATATTCAGTTTGCATTGCAAGGGAACACATTTATCGATGCACACGCCCAATATTAATTACAAAGCTACATATGTTTCTTTTTTTTTTGCACCTTATTGTTTCCGTACATCTTGGATATTGTCTGCTAATTCAACGTTGTCTTAAAAATACAATTTATGTAGTACATATAAGCAACGAAATTAGGCAATCATGTTAATCTACACATTTAAGGTAGCAGGATCATTGTTTCTAGACGGACTGTAAACATGTCTGTACAGAGAACCTGCCGTTGTTCCACTTCCTAAACAAATCAGTCGCCTGCAAACAGGTGTTTTTATTTAATTTTACAAATTATTAAACTGACAGATTGAAATATATATTCACAGAGCAACTGTACTCGAATAAAAATTACTTTTGCACAATCGCTAATGTTAGCGCCTTGCCCAACATTGCAGAATTGTTGCCATTGATTTCCTGGGATAGTCATAACCCTGCAGGAGCTCACGTGCCCGGTTTCTAAAAAGTAAACAAAAACATGAACGTTGAATGGTCGCTAGCTATTTTGTTTGGTTACAGCTATTCTTTAGTATGCACACAAATGTAATTTAATGCAAAATATATTTTATTTTAGAGGTAAGCTTATGAAGATGGCTGCTGGCTGGATAACTAGCTAACGTTAGATAGCTTCCTGGCGTATTATATTGTGCTTGTTTTTATAGCCAGCCAGCAAGCTTAGCATATACACAGTGGCCCTAGCAAAGTAACGTTAACTATTACACGGTAACGTATGTTTCTAGCTGTAACGTTACTGCCATGCAGTAGGTCTAAATAACTAGTCCAAAGTTCATTGATTACCATGATGACATCTAGCTAGCTACTTGAAATACCTAGCTACTAGTTCCAAAGGTTTAGGGTCTAATCGTTAATCTTGATTAACATCTTGACCTTGATTCAAGTACTCTGTTATTTCTAATATGACATCTCAATTTATGTTCACCCCTCTTTACCTAAGTGAGCATCTGAAGCCAAGTCAAGATGACAAGCCCAAACCGAGACATCCCCATCCACAGCTGGCCAGGTTCCTACTACATCAACAGCGAGAAGCACTGGGAGGCCGGGACCCTGTCCCTGACCCGCACCATATTGCGCTTCACCTCAGACCAGAGCAAAGAGAACCTGGTTGGCTTCCGCCTCACCAGGATCATGGAGATCAAGATGGAGTCGTCCAGCTTCATCTTCAGCACTTTGACTGTGTTGGAACAGGGGAATCTCAAGCACTGGTTCGGCTCACTGAGGCCCAACCGGTTGGTGGTCTACAATGTCCTGGAGCATTTCTGGAGGGAGAGGTTGTTGTCCCCCTCTACTGAGGTCCAGGGGGCCGAGGCACAGCCCACCAAGGGGAGGGAGCTGATTAACCTGGTTGCGGAGGCTCAAAGACGGCTAGAGGACACAGGGAATGTCCTCCACCATCAGGGAGAGCAGTTTGATAACGTCATGCAGGGCCTGGACAAGATCGACTCTGATCTGGGCGTGGCAGACAAGTAAGGAGGATTTTGATATTCTATTCTACCTCTGGGCCTTGTCATGTAACTGTTTTATTGTTTTTATGTTTACAAATATTGTAGCTTGCCATGGATATTGTCTGACATTTTGATGCCTTTCTATTTACATGTAATTGGTTCATCTATAATAGTAAGGAATTGAGATTGGATAGCGATAATCCAGAAGATTGATTTGTGTGAACCGTCACTGAATTGGATGGATTCCTCTAACTTCTGTCACCATTCACTCCGCAGGCTACTGTCTGAACTGCAGTCTCCCCCTTGGTGGCCTTTTGGCAAATTACCCTGGAAGAGTCAGCAGGATGCCAATGCTGAGCATGCTGCCAGAGAGGCCACTTGTAAGGGAACAGGCAAGCACAGAGTGATCACCAGCATACCAGCCATCGTTTCCAGAGGTGGAGATTCGGACCTGAAGCCTGGCTGCTTGATGGTGATGGTCTCCTCTTTAGAAGTCCGAGACACAAACTATGTGCTCCTCCACCGCTTTGAGAGGGACGAGGTGGATGACATCCGGGTGCACAATCCTTATGAGATCAGTGTGAGGCAGAGGTTCATAGGGAAGCCAGACATATGCTTCAGACTCCTGTCGGCTAAAATGCCGGAGGCCATGTCTGTGTTAGAGATGCAGTATAAGAAGAAGGTAGAGTACATGAGTGAGTACTCTGCCTTTAAGACGACCCCAGCCACAACCCCAGGTGACCAGAATCAAGGTTTAATATGGAATGCAGGTAAGAACTGTAGATTTCACCTCTGAAGTCACAGGCAGTTGTTCTTCTTTGTTTATTTTGTATTGTACATTGGTTTGTATTTGACCACCAAGAGGCAGTAAAGGTTTGTATTTTAGCATTAGTTCAATATATATCTTTGAAATAGCTTTAGGCTCAAATGTCATGATACACTCTAGATCATTTTATTTGGCACCCCAAGTTTTCTGATTTAAAACATATATAATTTTTGTTGTTTGACATAAGACTGTAAAATCCCCAGGATATCAGCTCAAAGTGTATTTTAATTTAGGAAATCTGTTCCCAAGTGCTCCCACACATAACTAGAGAGACATTGGTGGTCCTATTCCAGTGTAATCAAGGTTTTAAAGGATTCTGTGTTTGTCAAATACTATATCTGTTTGGGATTCTTGCGGTCAATTTTGCTGTATACAAATTATTTATAACTATGTTGACCCCTGCTCTAGATGATTGATTTATTACACAATTCTGCCTTTTATGTTATGAGCTATCCTCCATACATTATCATGGGGATACTGTTACGCTCATAAGATGATCATTTGTTTGTTTGAGTTGCCTTCTCACTGTATCTCTGTCCCCCTTCCTTGGCAGCAGGCTTGCAGCAGTACCAGGAGACAGAGGTCCCCAGTATGGTCCCAGCAGGAGAGCTTTCCCAGGTGCATCTACATGTCCTTAAGCCAGAGGTTACTCAGGCTGAGGTTCAGGAGCTCAGACAGGTGAGAGATCTCTCCATCTGTATACTAAAGCAGTCTAAAGTTATACTGCCCTTACATTGTCTCTCTTTCTGCTTAATACCTGTCCTTTAGACACCTGTTTTGTATGTAGAGGAAATGCATAATTTAATAACCATGTTACAATTCAGTAAAGGTATTCCATGTCAATAGCAGGTTTTAAAGAACAAGCATAATTTTGCCCATGGAAATCATGGGAAGATAAATGCTGTATTTCCATTCCAAACAGAGATTCACTGTAATGATTTAGATTTGTCAAATTATATTTTATATGTAAGTCGGTGAGACCACAAACCAAACTCCAATGTGTTTAGGAGAGAGAGAGGAGAGAGGGAAATATACATGGCCAGTTATTTGGTCGACTTTTCTGGTCAGACAGTGTATAAAGTATTTCCATTCATAGCCATAATGTTGAACAGGGTGAGCTCCATACATGGTCTATGGTCGCGAGACATAAACAGTGACGCAAATGCAGTCAATTATTTTTTATTTAACACATTATTATAACTTTCTCAGAATGCTGTATTCCATATTAAACCTCTTCATAACACAACATTTTGTGTATATCTAAGACCACATATGTAATTGGTTGGTGAACCATTACAGGTATGTTGTCATTTTCATAATCCTTCTGAAACATAGCTACAGTCTCTCCAGACATGGATGGTTCTTACTGTCCCATAAGCAATTCTTTAAAACTGAATGAAGCTAAGATTGAATGACCCTTTTGTGGAAACTGCGTTTAAAACGGAATAGTTAGTTAGGTATTACAAGTTAAGTATTGACCGCTTCAGAATGGTCTCAATACGATTGTATCTCAATATAGTTTTATATATAATCATTTTACAAACAAATCGATCATGTAAGTGACATTTTTCTCAATTAGTCTGTGTACAATTCAGGGATGTGTATTCTTTCTCTATCAATGGATTATTATGTTGTGCTGATAAGTCTTAATGGTTCTTTTGAACTACAAAGCCTGCCACTTTCTCAAGTGATACAATAGTACACTTTTTGACACACCCAACCCTTCTCTTGAAGTCATATCATGATTAGAACCTATAGTAAGAGCCCCTCGTTGAGAGCCACTTTCAACCTTATTTCCTACCCAAGTGTATAGCAAATAGACCCTTTTATCAAAAGATATTTGATACAGATTATCAATAGGTTTATTGTTCAAATCAGTTAAATATTTACAGTTCTTTATGTCCTAAACAAATTCCTACAAGTCACCTCACCTCACCTTTCATCAGTTTGCTGAGGTTATTAGCCTGCTTTTTAAAACTTGTGTGTATTTTACTAACATATCTGACTAAGTTAATACACCCAAACAAACCTACTTTTCAAGCAGTGGTGTGATGATATTGAACTTGAGCAGTAGGACTGAGTTAAAGGTCCTGTGCACATTGTTTCTGTGTCACTTACTGGCAGTTGAAAACGTACATAATGTCAATGGGTGTGTGTGTGTGTGAGCATGTGTAGGATAACATAATATTAGTTCAGAAACCACGGTGGAGCTTGGAGTGAATGTTTATTAGATTTTGCTTGGCACAACGCAGTTTATTTTAGATGTTCCATTGACCATTACATACACAGTTTTTGGAGCTTGGAGATGGAGTTGCAGAATTCCCTGAACACATGGAAAGTTGGAATAACATTTAATTTGACTTGTTTGTTATCGATGACCAGAGGAGCACCTCTGTCAAACCACCATGTGCTTGAGTATCATAAACTAGTCACATGAATATTGTTTCACATGGCGATTGTGTCTTGACCTAGCGATGTAAATTAAGTTATTATAGATCGTTTTCTTTCTGTCTCCTTGGCCCCGGCAGGCAGTGGAAGAAGAATAATGACTGAGAAGAAAGTGTTATTCCTCCTCTCTGCTCATCTCCCCCGTCTTTTCCACTGACTGACTCACTCCCTCTCCTCTCAGGACATAACGCCTAGACAAGACACTTTTTCCCCCACAACAAGAAACAAAATGACTCCCACAGACCGAGGTCAAGTACATATGTCAAATACTTGAGCTGCACTTGATTTACTTTGCCCTGTAAAGTGAAACAGAAGAAATGGATCCAAAAGTGCGAACCACAAGCTAAGTCAAGTGTGTGTGTGTGCCTATATGTTTCTCTCCCTGTTCTCTCAGATGCTAATGCAGCTGAAAAATCTTGCTCTGGAGGCTGAGACTGAGCTGGAGAGGCAAGACGAGGGCCTGGATGTTCTGACCACCTCTACGGACCAGGCCACCATGCACATAGACAAACACACCTGCCGCATGAAAAGGCTGCTGTAACTAACTTACTTACAACACAATGCAGAAATGCACCGAGTTGCTATTGCCTTACGACAAATGTATTCTGTTAGAAGGTTGTTGTACTGTACCTCTATATTTGAGGTTCCATAACCATTGAAACCAGATTTTACCATCTGCTTCGTTGTATCACATCAAGTTAAGTCTTAGCCTCAGGTGTAGTCATACACCCTTACCTCATTGTAACGTGTAAAATATAGAAATCGATGTTCCTCTCAATGTGGTAATTACTGACCAGTCCACTAGATGTTATTTACACCAAGGTGAGGAAGTGTTCACTCATCAGCACTTTGTGGAGATATCGTCCTCTTTGCACTGACAAACTATGAATATATCCAAACTTGGTTGTTGTTGACGGGAGGTTGGACAGACATAATGGTCTCTGTCACACATGTAATCCATGGTTTCTGATGTTGTACTTAAATCACAGTGAGGAGCGATTGTCACACGTGTTTTTTCCTTCTTCTTTTTCAGTTGCAGGTGTCAGTAAAGCCATCCCCCTCCCTCCCTGCACATGGTTTCCCTCCAGCTCCAAGTGTTGCATGTTCCCATGTTTCTGCTGAGTAAAGCGATGCATCGAGTGGGATCTGTAGAACTGTGAGGTATGCAGTGGGTATGTAACATGTAGCAAAGTCTGTTGAAACTGTGTCCCTTGAAATACACGGAATACTTTACAGAGCCCCTACTCTTAAGTCAATTTCTATACCATAATGTTCCGTACTAGAGAAAGCAGGGAGTAACTCACAATAGGTTGTCTCTCTGACATTATCACTGGATTTAGGAATATCTGTATAATCTTATGTGTATATGAATGACTTGCATATTTCTATGCTGTAGTGTACTCGGATGTTTTACTGAAATGTCATTATTGTCTCGCTATCATATGTGAACTTGCGATAAACTGTTATTTAAACTCAATATCTGGTAAATAATGCTTTTCTCTGTACAAATAATGCCCAAGGCTCCCCATGCTACTATACTGTAGAGAGCAGAGGAAGTATTTGAGTGGCGTGTAATTATCCAATAGAACACATTTACATAAAATACAGACGAATGGCTTTAAATAGTACAGTACGACCCGCCCAGTTCATAAAAGGCAATTGACACCGAAACAAAATATAAATGCAACATGTTAACTGTTGGTTTCATGAGTTGAAATAAAAGATCCCAGAAATATTCCATGCGCACAAAAAGCTTATTTCTCTAAAATTTTGCTCACAAATTTGTTTACATTCCTGTTAGTGAGCATTTCTCCACACCTGGCAGGTGTGTTATATCAAGAACATGATTAAACAGCGTGATCATTACACAGGTGCCCTTTGTACTGGGGACATTAAGAGGTCACTAATAAAATGTGCAGTTTTGTCACACAACACAATGCCACAGATGTCTCAAGTTTTGATGGGGCGTGCAACTGGCATGCTGACTACAGGAATGTCCTCCATAGCTGTTGCCAGAGAATTTAATGATAATTTCTCTACCATAAGCTGCCTCCAACATTGTTTTAGAGAATTTGGCAGTACGTCTAACTGGCCTCACAACCGCAGACCAGGTGTAATCACGCCAGCCCAGGATCTCCACATCCGGCTTTTTCACCTGCGGTATTGTCTGAGAGAAGCCACTGCGGACAGCTGATGAAAATATGGGTTTGCACAACCAAAGAATTTCTGCACAAACTGTCAGATACCGTCTCGGGAAGCACATCTGCACGCTCGTTGTCGTCACCAGGGTCTTGACCTGACTGCAGTTCGTCGTTGTAACTGACTTCAGTGGGCAAATGCTCAAACGCTTTTCACGGATGGATCACGGTTTCAACTGTATCGGGCTGATGGCAGACAGCATGTATGATGTCGCGTGGGCGAGCGGTTTGCTGGCGTCAATGTTGTGAAGAAAGTGCCCCATGGTGGCTGTGGGGTTAAGGTATGGGCAAGCAAAAGCTACAGACAATGAGCACAATTGCATTTTATCAATGGCAATTTGAAATCACAGTGATACCGTGACAAGATCCTGAGGCCCCTTGTCATGCCATTCGTCCGCTGCCATCACCTCATGTTTCAGCATGATAATGCACGGCCCCATGTCGCAAGGATCTCTACACAATTTCTGGAAGCTGAAAATGTCCCAGTTCTTCCATGGTCTGCATACGCACCAGACATGTCACCCATTGAACATGTTTGGGATGCTCTATCTACGTGTACAAAGTGTGTTCCTGTTCCCGCCAATATCCAGCAACTTCGCACAGCCATTGAAGAGGAGTGGAACAACATTCCACAGACCACAATCAACAGCCTGATCAACTCTATGTGAAGGAGATGTCTATGCGAATGAAATGTGTCGCACTGCACAAGGCAAATTATGGTTACACCAGATACTGTCTGGCTTTCTGATCCACACCCCTACTTAAAAAAAACTATAATTTATTAACAAGAAATGTGTGCAGTGGTTGAAAAATGAATTTTAATGACTCCAACCTAAGTGTAAACTTAGGTTGGAGTCACTTAAACTTCTGACTTCAACTGTAGGTTGGAGTCATTAAAACTCGTTTTTCAACCACTCCACAAATTTCTTGTTAACAAACTAGTTTTGGCAAGTTGGTTAGGACATCTACTTAACATATTCTATGGCTTCAGAAGCTTCTGATAGGCCTTTGACATAATTTCAGTCAATTGGAGGTGTACCTGTGGATGTATTTCAAGGCATACCTTCAAACCCAGTGCCTCTTGAGTTCATGTGAAAATCAAACAAAATCAGCCAAGACTTCAGAAAAAGAATTGTAAGACCTCCACAAGTCTGGCTTATCCTTGGGAGCAATTTCCAAATGCTTGAAGGTACCTCATTCATCTGTATAAACAATAGTACTCAAGTATAAACACCATGGGACCACGCAGCCATGATAACGCTCAGAAAAGAGACGCGTTCTGTGTCCTAGAGATTAACGTACTTTGGTGTGAAAAGTGCACATCAATCCCAGAACAACATCAAAGAACCTTGTAAAGATGCTGGAGGAAACAGGTACAAAAGTATCTATATCCACAGTAAAACGAGTCCTATATCGACATAACCTGAAAGGCTGCTCAGCAAGGAAGAGGCCACTGCTCCAAATCCGCCATAAAAAAAGCCAGACTACGGTTTGCAACTGCACATGGGGACAAAGATCGTACTTTTTGGAGAAATGTCCTCTGGTCTGATGAAACAAAAATAGAACAGTGTGGACATAATGACCATTGTTATGTTTGGAGGAAAAAGGGGGTGGCTTGCAAGCCGAAGAACACCATCCCAACCGTGAATCACATGGGTGTAGGCATGTGATTCATGATGTTGTGGGGGTGCTTTGCTGCAGAATGGACTGGTGAACATCACTAAATAGATGGCTTCATAAGGAAGGAAAATTAGGTGGATATATTGAAGCAACATCTCAAGACATCAGTCAGGAAGTTAAAGCTTGGTCGCAAATGGGTCTTCAAAATGGCTTAAGGACAACAATGTCAAGTTATTGGAGTGGCCATCACAAAGCCCTGACCTCAATCCAATAGAAGATTTGTGGGCAGAACTGAAAAAGCGTGTGCGAACAAGGATGCCTACAAACCTGACTCAGCTACAGCAGCTCTGTCTGGAGGAATGGGCCAAAATTTACCCAACTGATTGTGGGAAGCTTGTGGAAGGCTACTCAAAATGCTTGACCCAAGTTAAGCAATTTAAAGCAATTTAAATCTTCTGACCCACTGGGAATGTGATGAAAGAAATTACAGCTGAAATAAATAATTTCTCTCTACTATTATTCTGACATTTCACATTTTTAAAAAGAAGTGGTGATCCTAGCTGACCTAAGACAGGGAATTTTTGTCAGGAAATGTCAGGAATTGTGATAAACTGAGTTTAAATGTATTTGGCTAAGGTGTATGTAAACTTCCGACTTCAACTGTAAATATCTGTATTCCCAGTCATGTGAAATCCATAGTATAGGGCCTAATGAATTGATTTAAGTTGACTGATTTACTGATATGAACTTCAATTAGTAAAATCTTTGAAATTGTTGCATGTTGTGTTTATTTTGGTTCAGTGTAGTTCCCTTTATTAATTTAAGAATGATAATGAATAGAAAACAAAACAGGCAACAAAACAACACTCGGAGAAAGGCAAAGCAAGGCAACACCCAATAATAACAGGGTTCACATGTGACAAATTGGCATGGAGATTGTCATAACTATGGCAAACGAGATGGAAGTGGAAGCTATTTACTATTGAAAGTTCCCCATGCGTGTCGGTCCCTGGCCTGTTGAATGAAAGTGAGTGCAGAGTAAACAGGCCTGTTGTTATTACATCCTGTTGGCACCAGGAGTTGGTTTGGTATCTGCTCACTGCCCCTGTTGGGGCCGGAGCTCTCTCTCACACACACATACGTACACCACCGAAGATGTGGCCACGGGTAGTGGCCACTAGCTTTCACGAGAGAGGGGACCACCAGGAGCCAAAAGCCCAGATTAACCCGATTTGGTGGGGTGGCTGTACTCTCATTAATGACTCAGGAAGAAGCTAAACTAGATTTTAAAGAACACTGGCGACCTCTCAAAGGTCTCAGCCCGGGTCCATCACTGGGATGTGATCCTACACTAAAGATGTAATAAATTGAGGATGAACACTTGTCATGAGTTACATTGCTTTCGGAAAGGATTCAGACACCTTGACTTTTTCCACATTTTGGTACGGTACAGCCTTATTCTAAAATTGATTAAAAATAATAATAATTGGCATCAGTCCACACACAATACCCCATAATGACAAAGCAAAAACAGGATTTTAGAAATGTTTGCTAATAAAAAAACTGAAATACCACATTTACATAAGTATTCAGACCCTTTACTCAGTACTTTGTTCAAGCACCTTTGTCAGAGATTACAGCCTCTTCTTGGGTATGACGCTACAAGCTTGGCACACCTGTATTTGGTGAGAGTTTTTCCAATTCTTCTCTGCAGATCCTCTCAAGCTCTGTCAGGGTGGATGGGGAGCGTCGCTGCACATCTGTTTTCAGGTCTCTCCATAGGTGTTCGATCGGGTTCAAGTCATTCAGAGACTTGTCCCGAAGCCACTCCTGAGTTGTCTTGGCTGTATGCTTAGGGTTGTTGTCCTGTTGGAAGGTGAACCTTCGCCCCAGCTTGAGGTCCTGAGAGCTCTGGAGCAGGTTTTCATCAAGGATCTCACTGAACTTTTCTCCATTCATCTTTGACTCGATGCTGACTAGTCTTCCTGCCGCTGAAAAACATCCCACAGCATGATGTTCCCACCACCATGTTTCACCGTAGAAATGATGCCAGGTTTCCTCTCGATGGGACTCTTGGACTTCAGGCCAAAGAGTTAAATCTTGGATTCATCAGACCAGAGAATCTTGTTTCTCATGGTCTGAGAGTCTTTAGGTGCTTTTTGGGACACTCCTAGCGGGCTGTTATGTGCCTTTTACTGAGAATTGACTTCCGTCTAGCCTCTCTACCATAAGGGCCTGAATGGTGGAGCGCTGCAGATAGGATTGTCTTTCTGGGAGGTTCTCTCAATTTTCACAGAGTAACTCTGGAGCTCTGTCAGATTGATCATCGGGTTCTTGGTCACCTCCCTGACTAAGGCCCTTGTCCTCTGATGGCTCAGTTTGGCCGGGCAGCCAGCTCTACGAAGAGTCTTCGTTGTTCCAAACTTCTTCCATTTAAGAATGATGGAGGACGCTGTGTTCTTGGGGACCTTCAATGCTGCAGAAATGTTTTGGTACCCTTCCCCAGATCTGTGCCTCGACACAATCCTGTCTTGGAGCTCTACATACAATTCCTTCGACTTCATGGCTTGGCTTTATCTCTGACATGCACTTGTCAACTGTGGGACCTTATATAGACAGTTGTGTGCCTTTCCAAATCATTGTCCAATCAATTGAATTTACCACAGGTGGACTCCAATGAAGTTGTTGAAACATGTCAAGGATGATCAATGGAAACAGGATGCACCTGAGCTCAATTTCGAGTCTCATAGCAAAGGGTCTGAATACTTATGTAAGTCAGGTATTTGTTTTTATTTTTAATACATTTGCATACATGTTTTTGCTTTGTTATTATGGGGTATTGTGTGTAGATTGCTGAGGATTTTTTATTTTTATTTAATCAATTTTAGAATAAGGCTGTAACGTAACAAAATGTGTGAAAAGTCAAGGGGTCTGAATACTTTCCGAATGCACTGTATATGACAAGAAAATTGTTGCCGGAGTAAAGGGGGTTATACCAAACACTTCTCCTAGTCTGATCAAAGATGGTGAACTGGAGAGAGTTTCTTCTGTTGTTGATTTGAGCGATAAAAAGTTCCATTAATTTGGGAGACCCAGTGTCCCGAACTCCAGAAGCATACCACATGGTTATGTGCATTCTTAGCCTCTAAAAAAAGGCGAGGAAGGGAGAGAGTGAACACATACTGCCGTGGTTTCGAAGCAGCCCTGCTTTAGAAGGAAGTGGTGTCGGTCTGGTCTGACCACAGATGCATGAGATCCGGCGTTGCCTTCCTAGCGGATGGTATGGAGACACCATGCAGGCCTGGACTTCCAAGTCTGTTTACTAGATTGTCCCTGTGGTGAGGTCGTTCTTTCCAACAAGGAGCGTGTCTCAATTGAAAGCCAATCAATCAAGTTCTGCTTGGAAAGAGCTTCACAAAGGCTGTGGGATTCTGTCAGGGCACATGTGGGTTGCTCTCTGCTCTCGGAAATAAGGAGCCATGTGATTGTTATACCAAGTCAGAGTTGTCATTTCCCCAAGGGCTTTGAGGTGGATGTTGTTTTTGCTTTCTGTAAAAATAGTGCTCAAGACATCTCTCATGACATCCTTTGTTATTTATTTACCATTGTTTTGTATTTAGGTTACCTTGGCCATATTATCACCGATTGCATCAGTAAAATAATACATGTTTTCAGTGTTGGTAAATGTAAAATATTTAACTGACAATTTTTCGGTTTATCATGCAAATGAAACTCTGTTAATGTCGGTAAGGATTTTGATGTTTATATTCATCAATGTGATTCATTTTGAGAATGGATTCCAAGGTCTCTAATTGGAAAAGAGAGAAATACACAATATTATTTTATTCCTGTGTAGCACTATACTATTTAAGTGTGTCTGTAATGGTTGGACTCTTGACTCACGTCCTGGCTGGTCTCCTACTGGTGCAGGTGTTGCTGCTGCTGTGTTCGTTTCACCACGCAGAGGGAGGCTCCAGTTTCAGGAAATTAGGCCTGTTGGTTAATGTTAGAACTGGAAGGAAAAGTTCCTGGAAGGTGGTTGAGTCCAACCGGGGGGTGGTGAATTGGTTCCCTTTCTATTAGAGAAAAGATATGACACCCACTTCTTATAGATGGCTTTGGTTGAAAGTCAATTGTGTCATACACGTTTTACAATATGTTTGCTGTAAACTTACAGTACATGAATTGCATTTTATTTGTTTTCAATCCATTTTTATAACATTCCTCCATAGTTGACTTCAATGATTGATGTCATAAAAGTAGTGGTAAGAGTTTGGTTTCTGTTTGTGTACCTGTTGTTGTTGATGAGGATTTGCCTTCAAATTCATTTAACTTCCGATTGCAATCCCATCAGAAGATGCCCTATGTTTTACTATTAATGTGGTACTTTCCCAGATGCTGAGAGACAGATTGATATCATATACCTCTTGCACTTGTTATTGTTATCTTTTCTTTGGTCTTCAGACGGAGGTGCACTTTGTTGGATTTCCGTTTCTCTTTATTCAGAGAGTGACTCTCATCTCTGCTAGAGGGAGTTAACTGCGAGTCGTCCTGGCCAAAGTAAACTCAAACCATGGTCTGGTCTTTCTGAAGCAACTCGAATGAAGGTCTGCTACTCCATAAGCATTGGTGTGTGAACAGCACCGGCCTACTGTATTGAACAGCTGAAACAATTGTGTGATCACTATTTAAACTTAAATTGACTTGTATGTAGTGACAGGTAGGTTTTAGCTGAAAAGTAAACCCGTGTGGATTGTTATTTAATATTTACACAGTAAACATCTTAAAATATACAATATTCTAATTGTTCTCAAGGACCAGTGTCACTGTTCATGATTAAATGTAGGGAAATGTAATCATTGTTGTTGAAGGACTGATAATGGGTAAATTTCCTTTGAGATAGTATCCTAATGAGTGGTGTCTCAGTTATGTATGATCATGACACTTGTTGGCTGTAGATTCAGAAGAGGGCAGCAGTGAGTTGCTTATTCAAGGGAATGTTGGGCTGCAGTTAATTGATAGACAATTATTAGACCTTGTGAAGTTTCAGTACTTGGGTCTGGTGTCTTATTTCTATTTCTAGCTGTATGTAAAGTTTTCACTATTTTGTTGTGATCGATTTGTGTTACTTTACATTCTAGATATGTTAACCGATGCTTCACTCTGAACTAGATTTGTCAATGGGCTTCCTATTGAGCAACCCTCATATTGTAAGCTAAAAAATCAACCCACAATTTGACAGTCACGGTTCTTTCTCTATTTCATTCCAATTTTGGGTTCCTTATTTTCCTCTTCGTAATGATATAAAAATTAAAAAAATCTGCCCCATCTTCATTTCTACTCTTTCATATTATGGAACAGTTACAGGGAATTGGAAACCATTTCCCAAATAAACATTTTCTTGTTTTCTTTCTGAAACCTACCCTAAAAACGCCTCACACTTCTCTTGTGTCTGCTGAATAAAAACACAATGGTCAGGAGTGTAGCTTACCGTTGGCAAAGAGTTAGGAGCTAGGGACCGGGGTCTTTTTGTGATGACTGGATTATGTATTCATTAAAATCACATCTATACTGCTCCCCAAACAGGTTGTCAGGCTGGGAGCCAGCTCACACCGCATCAGTACTTTTACGAGTGGGCCCCCCAGAAACTTTCAGCGAGACTGTTTTTAGTGGCTCTTGATGCAAATGGAAACACTTAGCTCCCACAATAAATGACCCTGCAGCCAGAGATGGTGATGCCACACTGCACAGACCCCCAGCCCTGCCACTCTGACCGGTCAGAGAGATACTTGCACACGTAGCAGCAGAAGTGTTTGGATTGAGCAAAAGTAGCAGTTATGGATAGTGGAATGATGATGGCAGACAGTGAACGGACATAAACAAGAAAAAGGAATGGGGTTGTTATACTAGGGTGTAGTGTCCTCTGGTGAAGAGTGATAAAGGCAGGATATATCATAGCCCCCCCCCCGGGGTTGAGATTGGGTTCGTGTCAGGATAGTCGAGTGTCTTGCTCTTCATTTTTTGGAAGGAAATAGATAAACAACCATTAGTGTTGTTGGAGTTCAGTGCTCTCCAGAGTAATACTCCCATCTCACCAAAGTACTACTATTCAATATAGCTACTATTATTCTGAATATGCTTTGTATGATTAATAAATACATTATAAAAGCTCTATAGGCTATTGTCAAATCAAGTAGCACTTTCTCGGCCAATCAATGACATACTCTCTTTCTACCAGACTCGGATATGGTCAAGTTCAAACATTACAACAACACACTTACAGGTACTTTACTTAAACTGCTGTATTAGAAGTCCAGGTGCATAAGGAAATAATAGTTGCAAAATGGTGTGTTGCCTTTGACTAAGAACACCTACCCAAATAAATAATCCAAATTATTATGCCTGCTGGTTCTAACTTGTTTGACCGCCTAATGATGTAATTGCAGCTGATCAAACTGATTGTTGTTGAAATATTGCCCCGCTGTTATAGCTACATTGTGACAATGTTGTGTGTTCACCGAGAGGGCCAACTGCACAACCATAACAAACACAACAAACACAGCTGAATGTGGGGTTTCCATTTCAATTGCATGACGGGGCACGCAGCGTCTGGATGGGACTTGGGAAAAGGGAGCTCAGTCATCCGCTGTGCTTTGCTCTGTTTGGCTACTGGCCAGCATGGTAAGCAGAGCCCTGACAGTACAACCGACCTGTGAAATCATTGTCCAGATGCACTTAAACATTTCCAAATGCAAATGATACATAAAGAGACGGACAAAATCAGTTACAGGTTGTGCACAACAGAATGAATGCAGGGACTGCAGGAGCATGTTTGACAAAGTAAAGCTGTGCCAGATTAAAGGGTTGCGCCTTTAATGAGGGTGTGGACCAAGAAGGTCAGGTCAGAGAGACTGTGACGTAGGCTGATGTTCAAAATGTATTAGTTTTCATTCAAACACTCCCAGTGTTTGATCGAATCTGCCTGGAGCGCCTGATGGGGAGGATTTTGCACGCATAAGACTATTCCATTGATTCCATTGCACCAGGCAAACTCAATTAAACGCAGCTAAAGTATAAACAAAAATAATATAATAACACTACCGTTCAAAAGTTTGGGGTCACTTAGAAAGTCCTTATTTTTTAAAGAAAAACATTTTTTTTGTCCATTAAAATAACATCAAATTGATCAGAAATACAGTGTAGACATTGTTAATGTTGTAAATGACCATTGTAGCTGGAAACGGCAAATTGTTTAGGGAAAATGTACAGTGCCTTGCGAAAGTATTCGGCCCCCTTGAACTTTGCAACCTTTTGCCGCATTTCAGGCTTCAAACATAAAGATATAAAACTGTATTTTTTTGTGAAGAATCAACAACAAGTGGGACACAATCATGAAGTGGAATGACATTTATTGAATATTTCAAACTTTTTTAACAAATCAAAAACTGAAAAATTGGGCGTGCAAAATTATTCAGCCCCCTTAAGTTTTTGTAGCGCCACCTTTTGCTGCGATTACAGCTGTAAGTCGCTTGGGGTATGTCTCTATCAGTTTTGCACATCGAGAGACTGAAATTTTTTCCCATTCCTCCTTGCAAAACAGCTCGAGCTCGAGCTCAGTGAGGTTGGATGGAGAGCATTTGTGAACAGCAGTTTTCAGTTCTTTCCACAGATTCTCGATTGGATTCAGGTCTGGACTTTGACTTGGCCATTCTAAGAACAGCTCAAATAAGCAAGGAGAAACAACAGTCCATCATGACTTTAAG
Source organism: Oncorhynchus masou masou (assembly GCF_036934945.1). Classification (NCBI taxonomy): domain Eukaryota; kingdom Metazoa; phylum Chordata; class Actinopteri; order Salmoniformes; family Salmonidae; genus Oncorhynchus; species Oncorhynchus masou. The sequence continues at coordinate 20,067,697 of NC_088214.1, forward strand.
ACATGAAGGTTGTTCAATCCGGAAAATTTCAAGAACTTTGAAAGTCACATTCGCAAAAACCATCAAGCACTATGATGAATCTGGTTCTCATGAGGACTGCTACAGGAAAGGAAGACCCAGAGTTACCTGTGCTGCAGAGAATGAGTTAGAGTTAACTGCACCTCATATTGCAGCCCAAATAAATGCTTCACAAGCGTTCAAGTAACAGACACATCTCTACATCAACTGTTCAGAGGAGACTGCGTGAATCAGGCCTTCATGGTCAAACTCCTGCAAAAAACACTACTAAACAACACCAATAAGAAGAAGAGACTTGCTTGGGCCAAGAAACATGAGCAATGGACATTAGTCCGGTGGAAATCTGTCCTTTGTTCTGATGAGTCCAAATTTTTGATTTTTTTATTCCAACCACCGGTCTAATGTCTATTGCTCGTGTAGAGTAGGTGAACGGATGATCTCCGCATGTGTGGTTCCCACCATGAAGCATGGAGGAGGAGGTGTGATAGTGTGGGGGTGCTTTGCTGGTGACACTGTCTGATTTACAGTTGAAGTCGGAAGTTTACATACACTTAGTTTGGAGTCATTAAAACTTGTTTTTCAATCACTCCACACATTTCTTGTTAACAAACTATAGTTTTGGCAAGTCAGTTAGGACATTTACTGTGCATGACACAAGTAATTTGTCCAACAATTGTTTACGGACTGATTTCACTTATAATTCACTGTATCACAATTCCAGTGGGTCAGAAGTTTACATACACTAAGTTGACTGTGCCTTTCAACAGCTTGAAAAATGACAGAAAATTGTGAAGATACTGGAAGAAACGGGTACAAAAGTATCTATATCAACAGTAAAACGAGTCCTATATCGATATGACCTGAAAGGCCGCTCAGCAAGGAAAAATCCACTACTCCAAAACCGCCATAAAAATGCCAGACCACGGTTTGCAACTGCACATGGGGACAAAGTTTGTACTTTTTGGAGAAATGTCCTCTGATCTGATGAAACAAAAATAGAACAGTTTGGCCATAATGACCATCGTTATGTTTGGAGGAAAAAGGGGGTGGCTTGCAAGCCGAAGAACACCATCCCAACCGTGAAGCACGGGAGTGGCAGCTTCATGTTGTGGAGGTGCTTTGAAGGAGGAGGGACTGGTGAACATCACTAAATAGATGGCATCATAAGAAAGGAAAATTATGTGGATATATTGAAGCAACATCTCAAGACATCAGTTAAAGCTTGGTCGCAAATGGGTCTTCAAAATGGCTTAAGGACAGCAATGTCAAGGTATTGTAGTGGCCATCACAAAGCCCTGACCTCAGTCCAATAGAAAATTTGTGGCCAGAACTAAAAAAGCGTGTGCAAGCAAGGAGGCCAAGAAACCTAACTCAGCTACACCAGCTCTGTCAGGAGGAATGGGCCAAAATTCACCCAACTTATTGTGGGAAGCTTGTGGAAGGCTACCCAAAATGTTTGAACCATGTTAAACTGTTTAAAGGCAATGCTACCAAATACTAATTGAGTGTATGTAAACTTCTGGCCCACTGGGAATGTGATGAAAGAAATTAAAGCTGAAATAAATAATTCTCTCTGACATTTCACATTTTTAAAATAAAGTGGTGATCCTAACTGACCTAAGACAGGGAATTTTTACTAGGATTAAATGTCAGGAATTGTGAAAAACTGTATTTGGCTAAGGTGTATGTAAACTTCCGACTTCAACTGTAGCCACCATCAAATGACCCACCCGCCCCGCTAAATGTCATTATAGCCGTCTAATCTATATTTATTTTCCTTTAGCTGAGAGTGATTGGCTCTATAGCCTAACCTTGGCCTACTAACCTTTCAGCCTACTTTTATTTCCCCTTTCCTATTATTTTTATTATTTGTAGTTATCATTTTCACATAGGCCTCCACCATTTATAGGGTGTCCATTACGACACATTTTAAAGACCTAACGAAAGTGTCAATGTGCCATTTTTATACCTCTAGCCTTATCCTTTTTATATTTTGTTTTAATAAAAATGAACAACTTATCCTATAGATCCCTCTTAAGGACTTGCCTCAATATTTATGTTTTAATTGGTCCAAACGATTAGCCCTATGTCCTTTGGGGTTGGTATTTGTAGGCTGGGCTATCGATTTTATTTTCTGCCTCTTTTTTACTGCGGTCTGGACGAGGGCTACGTTGAGGAATTTCTTCGGGGGGGATGTTGTGCACTGCTAACTGTTCACGTTTTTATTAGGAACACAGAAGTGAGACTGAGCGTGGGGTTAAATACATCCAACGGGTTATTTCGAGTTGTTTGGGAACTCGGCTGGGATGTTCAGAGATTCTTTTATGTACACCATTTATTTTTGTTTTATGTGATTGCAGCTGTAACTATTATCCACTGTCACGACTTCCGCTGAAGTTGATCCCTCTCCTTGTTCGGGCGGCATTTGGCGGTCGAAGTCGCCAACCTTCTAGCCATCACTGATCCTCTTTTCATTTTCCTTTGGTTTTGTCTTGTCTTGTATCACACCTGGTTCCAAGATGACTTGCACTAGAGTTTGATTACTGTTCGATGACGTTGACTAGTACCTTTGATCTACGGACATGGAACTGCCATGGTCCAGGTCATGCAATAAAACAGAAAAATATACCATGTGCTCTAAAAAAGGACAAAGCAGACATTGCGCTATTACAAGAGACACACCTCTGTGAAGCCGAACATGCTCATCTCCGCAGAGCTTGGTTGGGACAGGTGTATTTTTCATCTTTCAAATCAAACAGAAGAGGCACAGCCGTACTTATCCATAAGCATGTTCCATTCATAATTGACAAAAACATATCTGATCCGGAGGGAACATTTATTCTGATAACTGGGTCACTGTATGGGCAACCAATTACTATCTTAAACATATACGCCCGAAACACAGATACTCCTGCTTTCATGTCAAAAAAATTATAAACCTGTTCAATGAGCATTGTGTTTCCTTTTGGAGTGCTGGCCGGAGATTTTAATTGTACCCCTCAACCCAACCCTGGACAAATCATCTCAAGTCCCCACCACAAACTCTAGATCAGCAAGATGTTGAAGTCTTACTAAAGAGATGGGACTGATAGATGCCTGGAGAGAGACTAATAGCTCATGTATGGACTATACATACTACTCTAATGTCCATAATACCTCCTCCCGTATAGATTACATTTTGTCCCCAAAGATTTTCGTAAATTCAGCCACGTGTACAATCAGACCCGCCGCCGCTTTGACCTCTGCAAAATCATCCCGAGGTCAAAGAGCTGGAAATTCAACACCTTCATGTTATCAAACGAAGCATTCCATACATTGGTTACTACATGGATAGACAGCTACACACAAGACAACATAGACTCTCCTGTTTCTCCGGCCACAATGCTGGATGTTGCCAAAGCCACACTAAGAGGTCATCTAATTGCATATGCTTCCTCTAAGAAAAAAGCACTGGAAGCACACAGGCTAGATCTTGAGAGGGAGCTGGAATGCTGTGAAAAAGTACATGAACAATACCCAGCCAGCACCTCCTGGAGTCAACTTAAAGCAGCCAAAGCCAAACTGAACTTGGACTATACTCTGGAGATAAAAAAAACAAGTTTTCTTTACTAAACAAAAATACCATGAGTATAGCAATAGGCCTAGTAGATTGCTTGCTTACCAATTAAAACAAGAGTAGTCCGAGCGTACAATCATGACCATTCGAACAGCAGAGGATGAGGTCACATATGACCCAAATAAGATACATTTTACTTTTCATGATTTTTACTGCAAACGACAGTGGGGCAAAAAAGTATTTAGTCAGCCACCAATTGTGCAAGTTCTCCCACTTAAAAAGATGAGAGAGCCCTGTAATTTTCATCATAGGTACACTTCAACTATGACAGACAAAATGAGAAAATCACATTGTAGGATTTTTTATGAATTTATTTGCAAATTATGGTGGAAAATAAGTATTTGGTCAATAACAAAAGTTTATCTCAATACTTGTCAGAGGTCAAACATTTTCTGTAAGTCTTCACAAGGTTTTCACACACTGTTGCTGGTATTTTGGCCTATTCCTCCATGCAGATTTCCTCTAGAGCAGTGATGTTTTGGGGCTGTTGCTGGGCAACACAGACTTTCAACTCCCTCCAAAAATGTTCTATGGGGTTGAGACCTGGAGACTGGCTAGGCCACTCCAGGACCTTGAAATGCTTCTTACGAAGCCACTCCTTCGTTGCCTGGGCGGTGTGTTTGGGATCATTGTCATGCTGAAAGACCCAGCCACGTTTCGTCTTCAATGCCCTTGCTGATGGAATGAGTGATGTTTCCACCCCCATGCTTCACAGTAGGTATGGTGTTCTTTGGATGCAAGGAGAGCCCGCAGGTTTTGGTAGCGGGCCATGTCAGTGGCACTGTATTGTCCTCAAAGCGAGCAAAGAAGCTGTTTAGTTTGTCTGGGAGCAGACATCGTGGTCCGCGACGGGGCTGGCTTTCCTTTTATAGTCTGTGATTGACTGTAGACCCTGCCACATACCTCTCGTGTCTGAGCTGTTGAATTGTGACACTACTTTGTCTCTAAACTGACGCTTAGCTTGTTTGATTGCCTTGCGGAGGGAATAGCTACACTGTTTGTATTCGGTCATGTTTCTGGTCGCCTTGCCCTGATTAAAAGCAATGGTTTGCGCTTTCAGTTTTGCGCGAATGTTACCATCAATCCACGGTTTCTGCTTGGGGAAGGTTTTAATAGTCGCCGTGGATACAACATCACCGATGCACTTGCTAATAAACCCGCTCACCGAATCAGCGTATACATCAATGTTGTTGTTCGACGCCATCCGGAACATATCCCAGTCCACGTGATCAAAGCAATCTTGAAGCATGGAATCAGATTGGTTGGACCAGCATAGTTTCTTTCTAAAGGCTGGGAGCAACAAAATGGAGTCGTGGTCAGATTTTCCAAAAGATGGGCGGGGGATGGCTTTATATGCGTCGCAGAAGTTAGAATAACAATGATCCAGGGTTTTGCCAGCCTGGGTTGTGCATTCGATATGCTGATAACATTTAGGGAGCCTTGTTTTCAGATTAGCCTTGTTCAAATCCACAGCTTCAGTAAATGCAGCCTCAGGATATGTGGTTTCCAGTTTACATAGAGTCAAATGAAGTTCTTTCAGGGCCGTCGATGTGTCTGCTTGGGGGGGATATGCACGACTGTGATTATGATCGAAGAGAATTCTGACGCTCCGTCTGCCCCTTCTGTGACACCGTTGTATTGGGTTACCGGCTGGCATCCGATCCATTGTCCTGGGTGGTGGACCAAACAGAGGATCCGCTTCGGGAAAGTCGTATATCTGGTCGTAATGTTTGGTGAGTTGAAGTTGCTCTTATATCCAATAGTTCCTCCAAACTGTATGTAATAAAACCTACGATTTCCTGGGGTAACAATGTAAGAAATAACACATAAAAACCAATGTACTGCATAGTTTCCTAGGAATGCGAAGAGAGGCGGCCATCTCTGTCGGCGCCGGAACCTGTTTACACAGCGGGAAATGCAGAACAATTTTATTTTTCACAATGATCAGTGTGCCAACAATGTACGGATACAAAATTGAAACAACTGATCATGACAATGAGGTGAAACACCAGGACAACAGTTGTGATTGTCCCTTCCACATTGTCCATTTTACTTTGACCTGTCCTTTTGTAAGGATATGCTGTTTGTTAACATGACAGCACATGTTTTATTTGATTGAGCACTATTTAGGTTAGGCTATTTGAGTTAACCTGTTGATGCTCTGGGGGCGCTATTTCATTTTTGGATGAAAAACGTTCCCGTTTTAAACAAGATATTTTGCCACAAAAAGATGCTCGACTATGCATATAATTGATAGCTTTCGAAAGAAAACACTCTGACGTGTCCAGAACTACCAAGATATTTTCTGTGCGTGCCCTAGAACGTGAGCTTCAGGCAAAACCAAGATGAGACGGCATCCAGGAAATGAGCAGGATTTTTGAGGCTCTGTTTTCCATTGTCTCCTTATATGGCTGTGAATGCGAGAGGAATGAGCCTGCCCTTTCTGTCGTTTCCCCAAGGTGTCTGCAGCATTGTGACGTATTTGTAGGCAGATCATTGGAAGATTGACCATAAGAGATCACATTTACCAGGTGTCCGCCCGGTGTCCTGCGCCGAAATTGGTGCGCAAAAGCCAGCTGCCAGTATTTTTCCATGGGATACAGAGAGGAAAGCAAGCTTCCACGAACTGCATATCAATGAAGAGATATGTGAAAAAACACCTTGAGGATTGATTCCAAACAACGTTTGCCATGTTTCGGTCGATGTTATGTAGTTAATCCGGAAAAAGTTTTAAATTTTCGGGTCGTTTCGGTAGCCAGACGCAATGTAGAAAACGGAACGATTTCTCCTACACACAGACGCTTTCAGGAAAAACTGCGCATTTGGTATGTAACTGAGAGTCTCCTCATTGAAAACATCAGAAGCTCTTCAAAGGTAAATGATTTTATTTATTTGGTTATCTGGTTTTTGTGAAAATGTTGCGTGCTAAATGCTACTCAAAATGCTATGCTAGCTTTGCATACTCTTACACAAATTAGTCAATTTCTATGGTTCAAAAGCATATTTTGAAAATCTGAGATGACAGTGTTGTTAAGAAAAGGCTAAGCTTGAGAGCAGACGCATTATTTTCATTTTATTTGCGATTTTCAGAAATCGTTAACGTTGCGTTATGCTAATGAGCCTGAGGCTTTAGTCACGATCCCGGATCCGGGATGGGGAGTTCCAAGAGGTTGCTATTTGATTCGAGAAACCTGCATGATCATTACACTGTCATAGTATAATTACACTGTCATAGTGTAACAGTCTGTAGGCTACGGAAAACACCACTTACTCTTTATTCCATTTCCTATATCTGCTACATGATTTACGTTAGATCATTTTTTTGTTTGAATGCTGGTGGTGCACTGCAGAGATATGTCTCTCCAACAGCACCCTGGAGAGGCGCGCTGGGAATGGACAAGCAAAATATTTTGCACCTCTGACAAAGTGGTTACTGCTTATCTAAGGGCCACTGGTTGAGAGAAATTGGCATTGTTTTTGTACATAATTATGTGAGGTTTTATGTGTTGTTGTTGGAGGTGCGTCTTGGTCAGTTTAGCTCAGAAAATGCTGCCTTCGTCAATCTGCCACCATAGGCGGCCACCTAAACCTGCTTAATGAGTGGGCCGGCCGTGGGCACTCTCATTTTTTCGTCTGTCAGATTTTTACAAATGCACTTCTTGTAAAAGTTTTGACCTTATTCCACTCTCCCTGAGTGTTTCTTGCCATGGTGTTCACTGTTTTCTTAGAAGCACAGATGATTAGAATATTCCTTTTACTGTAATTTTGCATTTATTTGTGAACATCTTTCAAACTTTAACACATTGTGACAGAGGACATAGTGGGGTGAAGGAGAAAGCAGAACACATGGTAGACAGATTGATTCCATTTAAATTATAAGATTTCTTATTTTTATTTTTATTTATTTCTATAAAATACAAACTTATACATACGAACAACAACGTACAGATGCCCACAAACAATGACTAGATCTCTTCTGCCCAGACCCGTAAGCAGGCACATCTCTAGTGCCTGCATTTTTACAATAAATCAGAAAATGTCCAAGATTTACTATTCATGTACCATGCAGGTCTTTCTCTATCTGTCTGTCTCTCTTTCTCTCTCTCTTTCTCTCTCTCTACCATCCGTGTCTCTCCATCATCTTCTCTTTCTGTGGGTTTATTTCCATAACCGCAAGGATTTTTTGGACAACACCTATTTTGTGGAAACCCCTTCCACAATCCCAAACGGTTTGTCCACGTAACCTCAAGAGGAGCAGCCAGCAACTCTGTAACTGGAGAAGATTGAGTACACACACACTAGACCGTAGCCTGGTGAGCCTATTGAGAAGTTAAAACAAAGATTACCAGATGCTTACCCAGTCCAGTCCTACCATATGTGAGTGAGGTGCAGGATACTGGGCAAATGTGGTAGAGGGAGTGGGAGAGAGAGAGAAGAGGCTTGTGATCCTTTGACCTGCAGTGTTCATTACAGATTGAAAAAAATAAAAGCCCTGAATGTCCATTGACCATAAAGCTAATGGAAAACAATGACGTGCTATGTCGTCTGTCAGTTGGTTGGTTTTCCTCCTGAGGAAATGTAGTTTTCCTCTCAGGATATCAGTCAGGAATCCACTTCTTCACTGATGAAAACCATGGAGCAGTCAAAACAGTTGCTCTGTAATTCCGCATGAGGCCTGGTTTCAATTAAAGCTTTGAATATCAAAGACAATCACTCCCATTTTAATGTGCCTTTTTTATGTGTACCCAGTATATTTTGATGGAACATTTGTGGGTGGAGCACTTGCTAATTGGTATGGAAAACTTGCACCTGTGGTAGACCAATGTTTTGAGAGTCAGAAAAATTAAATATTTGCATTCTTTTGGTCTCTTTTGAGGAGGAGTTCGAGTTTATCCCAAAACATTTTCAGACCACAATCGCATCTGACCATATTAGGCAGTCAGAGAGTGAACAATAGACATATTTGGTGCTTCTGCTCCAGCTCAGTTATAACTGTCAAGTAACCTACCAAAACACCAGCTGGCCCTAATGATATACATTTGCCTTGCACCAAGTTCGGGAACAAAACATGAAAATAAACAGAAAACTTTGGGAATCGGGGGACGAGGGCCACTTGCCATTAAGAGACAACTGTGCTGCCAGACTCCTAGGAGTGCCTCTGTTGCTAAGCCCTGTGCCACCACCTCATTAGTGGTAATCATGAATGAACGAAAATGCCAAGTTCCTTTTGATCAGATCATCTTGTGTCAGAGTTGAGTACTAGCAGGTTGAAGGAGGATATTATGTCATTGTTTTCACGGCTCAAAACACAACCTTCTGGGACGTTTATTGTGACACTTTCTGTATTATGTCATTATATGACCCACTCTTACACAGCAATGTCACAGATGACAGCGATGTTGAATGAATACTACTCTATGGGTTTATACATAATTAATTTTATGTTCATGTTAATTTTGAACAATAACCAACTGTACCAACCCATTAGAATAGTCTAATATTGGGACCCTGTGTTGCGCAAAATTAATTGACAGTAGGCCTACTTGTATTTTGACAAGCACATAAAATGAAACCAAAATCTCCCATTCTACATTTTTCTGATGAGGTTGTCACAGTGAGTGAGTTGTTTTTGTTTTCTTCCTCTGCATGCGTTTGGCAGGGGAGGATCCATCAAGACATTCTTTCCATTCTGGAGGAAGGAGAGGTGGAATCACTCCATCTATATATATGACGATGTGCGTCATTCTCCTCCCTTCTCTCCTGCCCTGTGGTTTTCTGGACCGGGGATATCTATATTCTATGATGTTAAAGTTACTGTGGTGATCTCTCATTTGTGGTGGAGCCCTAATCCCTAAATTAGAAGGGCAATATCATCAAATATTCCTTACATCTGCAAACCGAATGAGAGAGAAGTTTCCCTTCTAGATAGAAGGCTGGTAGAGGGTTCATATGGCCCACTGGGTCAGGTACACTGTAGACCACATATTTACTGTACATAATGGCTGCAGTGGTGAAGCCTTTGTGGTTTATGAGTTATGATGCAGGGGGAGATGCTCTCTTAAGAGATTTACCATAAGGATTTACAGTGCAGATGCAGAAAACATTCTCTTAGGTAAGAGATATACTGAAATGAACCTCTAAAGGTTTCATCCCTATTGGAGCAGTGTATAGCAGGCCTACGGGCTGGGAGATCTGGGTTTGATACCTGCAGCGGGCGTATGTTGCAAAACAGCTACAATACTGTACGAGAAGGATTTGGATCTCTTCTTGGATTGTTATAGTCAGCTGATGCATCCGTCATCAACTTGAGTTGACCATCATTTTAAATAGGTTTAAAGCATCTGCATATTGGCCATGTCAGGTGCACAATGGGGATATAATGTGCTTGGATATTTTACTGCAAGACTCAACCACTACATTTCTTGTCCTGACCCTTTTACGATGCTTGAAAAGAGATCTGGCTGTTACATTGTAATAACATATTCATCTTTTCTGCATTCCAAACATGATTTTAATGATAAAATAACACTTAGTTAAGCCCACCATATCCCCTGTTCAACAAAACCCTTCCTTGAGTGAAACGTGATTTATTTGAGTATGAATTTACTGTTCCTTCAAGGAATCCTATTCCATTGAAAATACAGCCTGGAAAAATGTAAATCAATTCTATAAGCATAGTATTCTAACAGATACATTAGAGCACTGCTCTGCTCAGCACACTACAATAATGGGTGCTGGCTGTGGCCTAGGAATAGCGCCACCTGTTGGAGGACAACATATTACTGTAACAGTACTATTAGTACAAGTAAAAATACAAATGTAGACCTCCACAAGTCTGATTCATCCTTGGGAGCAATTTCCAAATGCCTGAAGGTACCACGTTCATCTGTAGAAACAATAGTACACAAGTATAAACACCATGGGACCACGCGTTCTGTCTCCTAGAGATGAACGTACTTTGGTGCGAAAAGTGCAAATCAATCCCAGAACACTAGCAAAGAACCTTGTGAAGATGCTGGAGGAAGCAGGTACAAAAGTATCTATATCCACAGTAAAACGAGTCCGATATCAACATAACCTGAAAGGCCGCTCAAGCAAGGAAGAAGCCACTGCTTCAAAACGGCCATAAAAAAGGGGACAAAGTTCGTACCTTTTGGAGAAATTTCCTCTGGTCTGATGAAACAAATTTTTTAACTGTTTGGCCATAATGACCATCGTTATATTTGGAGGAAAAAGGTCGGAAGCTTGCAAGCCAAAGAACACCATCCCAACCGTGAAGCACGGGGGTGGTAGCATCATGTTGTGGGGTTGCTTTGCTGCAGGAGGGACTGGTACAATTCACAAAATAGATGGCATCATGAGGGAGGAAAATCATGTGGATATATTGAAGCAACATCTCAAGACATCAGTGAGGAAGCAAAAGCTTGGTCGCAAATGGGTCTTCCAAATGGACAATGACCCCAAGCATACTTCTAAGGTTGTGGCAAAAAAACAACAAAGTCAAGGTATTGGAGTTGCCATCACAAAGCCCTGACCTCAACCCTATAGAATATTTGGGGGCAGAACTGAAAAAGCGTGTGTGAGCAAGGAGACCTACAAACCTGACTCATTTACACCAGCCCTGTCAGGATGAATGGGTCCAAAATTCACCCAACTTATTGTGGGAAGCTTGTGGACGGCTACCAGGAAGGTTTGACCCAAGTTAAACAATTTAAAGGCAATGCTACCAAATACTATTTGAGTGTATGTAAACTTCTGACCCACTGGGAATGTGATGAAAGAAATAAAAGCACAAATAAATAATTCTCTACTATTATTCTGACATTTCACATTCTTAAAATAAAGTGGTGATCCTAACTGACCTAAGACAGGGAATTTTTGTTAGGATTAAATGTCAGGAACTGTGAAAAACTGAGTGTAAATATATTTGGCTAAGGTGTACAGTATGTAAACTTCCGACTTCAACTTTATATATATATATATATATAAGGATTTTTCATGCTGAAACCCTCAAATCAAACACCAATGGTATTCACTAAGTTGATGGTTTATATTTACGTAGATGTTTTACAGCTTGTCATTCAAATGTTTTTATTTTTGTATCTTTTTTTATTATTTTATATGTTTTACATCTGATAAGGTCACACAGAGGGACAGAAATAATTACAGACACCTGTGATAATCTGAAGTACCCAAAAAGGCCACTAGATGTCATGTAATAAAATTCCCCCTAATTACCAAATTCTGGTAGTTTACTGGTAAACTTCGAAAGTTACCACTAATTTACCATTTCTTTGCATCCCTAACAATTAGCAATAGGACAAATGATCTCAATCCTCATTCAAATGGTAATGGTGTTGTACAATGATGCATTTCTTGAGTATTAGATGAAGATCTGCTTCAATTTTGCCACACAAATGAGTCAATTCATTCACATGTGAATAGGAGGGCTTGAACTTGCAGCTGGGTGATGACATACTTTGTGTATATCAGTCATCAGAACAATAGGTTATGACACAGCGTTGTAATATTCCATCTGGAACAGAGATCTTAGTTTAAAAAAATATATATTTCTTATTGTGAAAAACATAAGAACCTTATTTTGAGCACATTGCCTGGTATCTAAAACACAGTGCTTCAATTTACTCCAACAGAACCCCAGAAGTGAAACCGCAGTCTTTTGTGGGTCACTCCACTCGCTCACACCCATTGTCACAAGTCTCTTAACGTGATTTATAGGGGTCTAGCATTTCACAATATAAAAACTAGAATTTATTAGTTTGGTCCTCGTCAATTTGTTTTCCGCCAGAGACGCAGCTGACCTTTTGTGAGAATATGAAAAATACATTTTGGGCTCGTTTAGATTAGTTACAGAACCATTAAGCCGCTTCCTCCCATAGGTTCCACGAAGTCCTAAGAGCACACAAACACGTTGCTCAATGATCACATTAGAGCATTACTATATACTGAGGTGATATCAAAACCCAATCCACCACCTAGTAATAATTAGCCCTAGGTCATCATGTCTCGGGTACAACTGGGCCAAGAGATATGTTGTAAGCAATTTTGTGTCAGCATGCTTTTGATTATCATGTAGAAAATATTTCCCTTGGTTCTCTAGTCCAGACATCTAAAGGAACCTGAACCTGTTGGGAGTTCCTTTCCATAATATATCTCTTACACTCCTTGGGTAAATTTTTTGTTTCATATACCCACTGTGCTGTATTATGATAATTGATTGTGTTCCAGGTGTTGAATTATGTTATTTAATCTCCTCAGTTTTTCTGCAAAGTCATATTACTGGGATTTAGGAATGGTTTTCATAATGTGTGCACACCTGCTCCAGATGCATCGTCTGACTCGAGGTCTTTGATTAGGCAATAACAACTGTTGATATTATGGGAATTCATGGGAAGGACGCATACATATGTAGGATCTTAATTTGAGCCAATTTGCCTAGGAGAGGAAATAATCCTGCAGCAACAGGAAATTTGAATTATTATGTGGATTATAATTCTTTTACATTTTTGTAGGGGTTGATACATTTTTCATAAGAGAAAATCAAGTATGACATTTCAAAGTGGAAATTACAAACTTCAGAAGCCTTTTTAAACCTCAAATACACTACATGCTTTTAATTTCCTTGATCCTTGAACAAGGTGACAAATTAAGATCCTACATCTGTTCTGCTTTTTACAATCCATACAAAAATTCTTCAGAGGCATAGATATAGTAAATTAGTGTTCTCAACTATTAATATGTCTGGTTGTGTTAGTACAAACATCAGCCATAACCTTCAGAACTTTTACAATCATATTCAAGGTCTCTGTTATCTCTCTTATTTTTTTTTTTTTTTTACAGTAGATTACCTGGAGGAATTTGAATTAGCTTGTGACCTCTGACCCCACCCAATTTAATTATCTTGCCTGTTTTGAAAGGAGAGAAACACTTATTTTAATATCTCTGTTCAGTGCCAGGCATTCGTTTTGTGTCTTTCTCTTAATACGAGCCAAAGATCTCATTAATTCCAATAAAATACCTTCTCCACAGTACCATTAGTTACCCTGAGAACTGTGGGGATTTTTGTGGAGTAACTTCCTTCTCATTGACTCCTCAAACTAAATGCACATATGGGGCTGTTACTCTGCAGTGAACATCAACCCAGGCCTGTAATTTAAGACTTGTGACTGACTGTTGGGGATGGTGACCTCCTGTGTGTGTGAGTAAGCCTGTCCAGGCTTCTAGCGCAAGGCGGGCCAGGACCAGAGAGAGGGGGACAGGACAGGGGTTTTACTAGGCCCACCCGCTAGGAGAATGCAACAATTTCCTCTTCATAAATCAAAATGGACACAGTCTGTCTGGGGGCCTTCAATAGAAACAGACTAGAGAATGTCCAGTTTCCTTTATAGGGTCTGAAATTAACTTCCTTGTTTGGAGGATTGCCAGCCATTGAATACGTTTTTCACTTTGGGCCAAAATGACACATCTCCCACTCAGATAAATAGTCCTAAAACCTACCCAATCTTCCCATTTATCTTCAGCCCTTTTGAATAACCTACGGAATCCTGAGCAAACCGTTATCGTAAAAGGAATGTGCTCTAGCAGAGCAGACTAGGGCATCAAAGCTGCATCACAAACTAAACCGAGTCATTTAAAACGAATTAGATTAATATCACTGTTATTGATGATGCTTGAGTTTGTAAAGTTGTGAGAGGCATTCCTATGAAAGTGTAACTGTCTTGGTTAACGTCACGTCTGCTCCGCCAGTCCCCCCCATTGGTTGTGTTTAGTCATTAATATTACTTTACACGAGTAAAGATATTGTCATTTTCAACATTTACGGGCTCCTAACCAACTGTGCTATTTTGTTTGTTTTTTCGCATTGTTTTCAACTCATTTCGGAGATAATGTCGCTGCAACCGTCTCTTCTGACTGAAAAAAGCTTCTGGACATCAGAACAGCGATTACTCACCTCGAACTGGACAAAGATTTTTTAGTAATGAGTCCGACTTCCTCAGTGTGAAAAAAAATACGGATAAAAAAGGGTAGGAGGGTGGGGTGCCTTGTAAGAATTCCCCCGACGAGTAGGTAAACCTCCACTTCCCCCCTCCGTATTATTGGCCAACGTGCAAGCATTAGAAAACAAACTGGACGATCTACGATTAAGACTATCCTACCAACGGGACGTTAAAACTGTAATATTTTATGTTTCACTGAGATGTGGCTGAACGACGACACGGATAATATAGAGCTGGCTGGCTTCTCAACGCATCGGCAGGACAGAGCAGCTACGTCTTGTAAGATGAGGGGCGGGGGTGTTTGACTATTTGTCAATAACTGCTGGTGCGCGATGTCTATATTAAAGAAATCAAAAGGTATTGCTCACCTGAGTTAGAATACCTCATGGTAAGCTGTAGACCACACTATCTACCAAGATAATTATCATCTATATTATTCATAGCTGTCTATTTACCGATGCTGGCACTAAGACCGTACTCAACGAGCTGTATAAGGCTTCTGAACGTCAAATAAGAAAATGCTAATCCAGAAGCGGCTCACCTAATGGCCGGGGACATTAATGCAGGCCAACTTAAATCCAGAGGAAAAAAACTCTAGACCACCTTTACTCCACACAGCGAGACACATACAAAGAGCTCCCTTGCCCCCCATTTGGCAAATCTGATCATAATTATATCCTTCTGATTCCTGCATACATGGAAAAACTAAAGCAGAAATTCCAGTGACTCGCTCAATACGGAAGAGGTCAGATGACACAGATGCTACGCTACAGGACTGTTTTGCTAGCACAGACTGGAAGACTAGAACATCCATACCGAGGCTAGTGCTGCCGCTTTCAAGGAGCGGGACACTAATCTAGACGCTTATAAGAAATCCCGCTATGCCCTCAGACGAACCATCAAACAGGCAAAGCGTCAATACAGAACTAAAATTGAATCCTACTACATCGGCTCTGATGCTTGTCGGATGTGGCTGGGCTTGAAAAATATTATGGACAACAATGCAAAACCCAGTCACGAGTTGCCCAGTGACGCTAAATGCCTTTTATGCTCGCTTCGAGTCAAGCAACACTGAAGCATGCATGAGAGCACCAGCTGTTCTGGACGATTACCCTCTTCGTGGCCCATGTAAGCAAGACCTTTAAACAGGTTAACATTCACAAAGCAATAGGGCCAGACAGATTACCAGGACATGTACTCAAAGCATGTTCAACCTTTCCCTGACTGAGTCGGTAATACCTACATGTTTCAAACAGGACACCATAGTCCCTGTACCAAAGAAAGTGAAGGTAACCTGCCTAAATGTTTACTGCCCCGTAGCACTCACGTTGGTAGCCATGAAGTGCTAAGAAAGGCTGGTCATGGCTCACATCAACACCATCTTGCCGGAATCTCTACACCCACTCCAATTCGCATACCGCCCAAACAGATCCCCAGATGACGCAATCTGAATCGCACTCCACACTGCCCTTTCCAACCTGGACAAAAGGAACACCTATGTGAGAATACTGTTAATTGACTACAGCTTAGCGTTCAACACCATAGTGCCCACAAAGCTCATCACTAAGCTAATGAACCTGGGACTAAACACCTCCCTCTCCCTAAGGGTAGGCAGCAACACATCTGTCACGCTGATCCTCAACACTGGGGCCCCTCAGGGATGTGTGCTTAGTAGTCCCCTCCTGTACTCCCTGATCACCTACGATTGCGTGGCCAAACACGACTCCAACACCATCATTAAGTTTGCTGACGACATAACAACGATGAGACAGCCTTGGAGGTCAAACACCTGGTAGTGCGGTGCCATGACAACAACGTGGACTCGTAGGAAAAGGATCGTGAACTATAGGAAAAGGAGGGCCGAACAGGCCCCCATTAACATTGACGGGCTGAAGTGGAGCGGGTCTAGAGTTTCAAGTTCCTTGGTGTCCACATCACCAACAAACTATTATGGTCCAAACACACCAAGACAGTTGTGAAGAGAGTACGACAACACTTTTCCCCCTCAGGAGACTGAAAAGATTTGGCATGGGTCCCCAGATCCTCAAAAAGTTCTACAGCTGCACCATGGAGAGCATCCTGACCGGTTGCATCACCGCCTGGTATGGCAACTGCTCGACATCCGACATAAGGCGCTACAGAGGGTAGTGCATATGGCCTAGTACATCACTGGGACTAAGCTTCCTGACATCCAGGATCTATATACTAGGCAGTGTCAGAGGAAGGCCCAAAAAATTGTCAAAGACTCTACTCACCCAAGTCATAGACTGTTCTCTCTGCTACCGCACAGCAAGCGGTACCGGACTGCCAAGTCTAGGACCAATAGGCTCCTACCCACCAAGTCATAAGACTGCTGAACAATTAATCAAATGGCCACCCGGACTATTTACATTGCACACCCCCACCCCACCTTTGTTTATATACTGCTGCTACTCGCTGTTTATTATCTATGCATAGTCTATTTACTAACCTGTACATTGACTTGGTACCGGTGCCCCCTGTATATAGCCTCTTTATTGTTATGTAATTTTATTGTTAATTTTTTTACCTTTAATTTATTTATTTTTACTTTAGTTTATTTTGTAAATATTTTCTTAACTGTATTTCTTGAACTGCATTGTTGGTTAAGGGCTTGTAAGTAACACATGTTGTGCATGTGACAAATAAAATGTGATTTGATTTTTCTGTGACGGCGTATCTAGATGTCTCCTTCCATCACAAAAACAGAGCCATTTTCCCAGTAATCAGATTCTCTACAGGGACGAGAAGATATGGAACACACGTACAGAGCAGTCATATGAGTCACTCCACCAAGGTGTGTGCGTGTGCGTGCGTGTGTGTGTGTGTCTGTGTGTGTGCGTGTAATGTCAACGACACTGTGTCTTTAGCCATTATACGCATTCACAATCCACAAAGAATCCAGACAGTCGTTAGTCATCCCACATCTCCTAAGAGATAAGAAATTAGTTTGAATGTTTTGGCTTCTCATTGAAATGTACTGTCTGGGCTGTGTCATCAAGTATTTATTAGTAATGAGTTATGCAATGATTATTCATCTTGGCAAATGTGCAGCGTACTTTTAGAACCTGTAGTAACACATGCTATAATTAAGGAATAAGGCCAGAGGAGATGTGGTATATGGCCAATGTATCACGGCTAAGAGCTGATCTTAACACGTCACACAGCCCTTAGCTGTGGTATATTGGCCATATATTACAAACCCCCGAGGTGCCTTATTGCTATTATAAACTTGTTAATTAGAGCAGTAAAAATAAATGTTTTGTCATACCCGTGGTATACAATCTGATATACCATGGCTGTCAGCCATTCAGCATTCAGGGATCGAACCACTCAGTTTATAACATGTCATAAGTCACAATTCGGACATTGACATTCATTCACATAGGGCTGTTTTTTAAGCTCATGTCCTGAATATGCCAGTTATAAACCAACGAGTAAATGTCATAGCATAAAAATGAAAACAAAAGTATGGTTAAGACTCCAAAGGTTTAAGTTGGAGATAGAGCCACTAAATTGGCACGTGCAAAATCAATCCCGAAAATCCGCCCCACCTTGTCTCCTTGCCTTCTTTTTCTAAATATCGGTGGTAAGATGAAAAAATGTCAGTCCTTGGCAGCCCATATTTCCAATGTAAACCCACAGGAAGGATGTACTGGAACAATTCACCCTGCAAGGCATCTGGCTGGGAATCTGCAGGGCTGTGTAAGTGCGTGCGTAATTGGTCCAGCAGCAGAGCAATGACCTTAAGTTTAGTTTCAGGCAGTTGGGAGGCCTTGGAGACAGACGGCATCAATCCCAGAGCCTGAGAGATTCAGGTTTCCACTTGCTTATATAGCAACAAAGTCAGATTTCACAGCCACAAAGCCAGATTTCACAGACAAAAAGTCAGATTCCACAGCCATAAAGTCAAAATTGTCTACAATTTGTTTAAAAAAATCTTAATTCAAGGTTAGGGTTAGGCATAAGGTTAGCAGTGTCATTAGATTTAAAATAACATTTTAAGAAGAGAAATTATAGAAATGGGCAGGGCTTATGGCTTTGTGGGTATAAAAGCTGGTGATGACCCAGAGCCTGTCCCTCAGATCCCTCGCATTCTCTCATTCTGAGGGTCAGGTAGAGTAGTAATACTATGCCGCTGAGGAAAACGCATGCACACATAATAAGGCCACCTGGAGTGCCTGCACAATTCGGACATTATTATATATTGCACAAATGTGTTTAATGAAATTTCTACAATAATATGGAGTGTCTGTAATAGTTATAATATCAATGTAATGACATATTTGTCTGTTTTTACAGAAACAGGCATTGAGGTTACATGGAAATGGAACACACTCTTGTATGTTTATGAAGTAGACAGTCAAGTGGGCTGTGTTAGCGTGTGTGTATTTACAGTGGGAGGAGGGCAGGGAAGGAGAGAGACATCCATTACCACTGAAGGAGATGGTTAGCAAGTAGCACCCCAGCCCAGCGAATATGTCTGCCATGAGAAAACTATGTCTCTAGCCCGACCTTGGGTGTGAAGCCCTCATACACACGCACGCCACTTGCACCAGGTCCAAGTTCGTGCGAGACATCTGGCTGGTACTTACCCAGGATGTAAAGAGGGTTGTCGAAGTAGAAAACCTGACCCCCACCCTCCTCAACACATACACACACTTTCACATACACACACACACCCGCCCACACCATTTTTATTTGTACAACATTACTAGTGGTCGTTATGGAACTGGTGCACAGAGGAACTCCCCACTGATCCTGAGAGGAGCGGAGCTGGTCCGGGGAGGGATCCAAGCAGCTGGGGCATTAAGCTAGCTGGAACTAGGGAAGCCTCCGTGCTCTCCAGCGTGAACTGAGGTAATACTTTAGACATCCGCAGCACTTTCTAATTATGCCAGACGTTTGACGTTGTGTAACTACTTTGTGTGTCTGCTGGCTGCACTTCGCCAACTGGTAGAGGAGCCAACGCAAGCCATTTTAACTAATTTTAACATTTTAACTGTTGAATGGGTGAGGCAGACACAAAGGGATGTCCTTGTGTCCTCATTATGCCATCATGCGCTTGTTTGGCCAATGGCACATGCAGCATTTACTATCTCGCCTCAGATAGATTATGAGATTATGTAGATATTAAATCACAATAATCAACTTCTGTAATTTCAGACATTCGTCACCAGACATTTGTCTATTAGAGTGCATCATTACGGAAGCCCTGAAACCAAAGGCAAAAAAAAAAAATATCCAAAAGCTTAACTTAAGCATTCGGAATTCATGAATGATTATGCTGAGCAGGAGGGGGGGAGCAACCCAAGGTGTCAAAACACAGAAATTTGAGGTTTGGATATACTTCTAAATTTAACACTTGGAAATACGTGGATAAATGTCAGAATCTGAAGTAAAATTGGCAAATCCATGAGATCTTGTTGGCCCACTTACTTGCTCTGGCATTCAAAAGCAGCCCTATCAAAGACTTGTCGATGAATAATCATATCAATGTATGGAATCAGTGAATGAATGGCTGCAAGAACGGCCTGACAAGCACAACTGGCGCTGCACCTCCTGATACCTCCTGAGGAAAGGAAGTGTTGAAGGTCAATGTTTTATGACCTCACTAACGATGCTGACTTCCTGTTGGGTGGGTAGCCTACAGCAGTGGTTTCCAAACTGATGGTCGGCAGGGGGACGCGCCACTTTTCATATATATATTGAGAGTCAATATATACAGTGCCTTGCGAAAGTATTCGGCCCCCTTGAACTTTGCGACCTTTTGCCACATTTCAGGCTTCAAACATAAAGATATAAAACTGTATTTTTTTGTGAAGAATCAACAACAAGTGGGACACAATCATGAAGTGGAACGACATTTATTGGATATTTCTAACTTTTTTAACAAATCAAAAACTGAAAAATTGGGCGTGCAAAATTATTCAGCCCCCTTAAGTTAATACTTTGTAGAGCCACCTTTTGCTGCGATTACAGCTGTAAGTCGCTTGGGGTATGTCTCTATCAATTAGCGTACAATCTCCCCCATGACAACATTGTGTGTTTGTTAGCCAAGCTTGGTCCTAAAATAAGGTGGCAATAAGACGAAAGAAGTGCTTTTGACTGAAACCATTGATTTGAGTAAGCTGTAAACTTTAAGTTGTCAGTGATTAACATAAACCATTTCTTGCTATTGCTACCTGTGTGGTATACACTGAAACAGAGATTGATGTAGCAGGCTCTACTACAAAGATACAGTACCTGGTAATTATGTTTATTTATCTTAATTCTTGTCTTAATTATTCCACTGAATGGGCAATAGTTCTACTTTATTAAAGAGATGAAGATTTGGAGATCTGTCAGTTCTAGAATTTATGTGCTCTGCTGAACTGTAAGTTTCTGTATTTATTTTCTTAGTCAACCTTGTGTTCTGTTTCGTTGTGTTCTTGAACGTAGCCCTGTCTTTCATTTTTGCTCATTGATTTTACATGTGTTAGCTACTCACCTGATCTCATCAGCTCCTTATTTAGTTAATTTCATTCTGTTTATGCCTTTGTGAGGTATTGTTCGTTTTGACTTTACTAAGCCTTTTCCTAGCTCGTTCGTGAGAACCAGTTATAGCCTTCAGTCCTAGTTTTGATTCATCTGCCTGTTTGCCTACCTGTGTATGACCATTGCCTGCCTGTGACCACGATTCCTGCCTTCTGCGAAGGCAAAGTAAACACTTGCCGCGCTCTGCGTGTGAATCTACACTTTTTTCTCCCTGAGTATTCATTACAGGAACCTTACATCACTGAATTGTTACACTTTTGCCCTCCTTGAAACTTAATCTCCACTGTCCCACCTCCTTCCCAAACCGGCACACACATAGAACGCTGCCAGTGTTTGCATCTCACCGGCGGTTACAATTACAATTTTGAGCTTTGACAACAAACGAAATCTGGGTGAGTAATTTAACTCGAGAAATCTCATCACTACCTATGCTGCAGGCAGGGGTAGAGAGATGACAAAATCCCCAAGTAGTCCCACCTCAGAAATAGTGTTGATAGTTTAATGATCAGCGCTCTGAGCACCACACCCTTGCCACTCTATTTAAAAGACCCCATTTCCAAGCCTAATTACTCATCTCATTGGTTCGAAGGGGAGGGGTAAATAGAGTTGGAACTGAGTTGGATATGGCCGCTGTGGTGTTGTGATGTCAGGTGCTTGAACCAGCTCTCCACTCTGTTCTGTTCTTGGCCAGATAATTTACAGGGGGTGTAATTCCCTCAGAGCAATGACATTACTGTGCGTGACTGTGAATGGAACACTAACACCACTCCATCTCTGTCATGGCTCCCAACGCTACCATTTCTTTCTCATTTGTTTATGCTAATCAGTAACAAATGTGATTTTTTTCCCCCTCTTTATAGATCCTGGGTGAGGTGAGGTGATGTTGCTGCTCAAATCGTTAACTGGAAGGATACTTTAAATTAAGGTGATTATCATGTTCACAAGGGGAATTCGAGCTACATTTCTTTGCTTATATTCATGAACAACTCCTGCAAGCACCTATTAAGGTTGAAATAACTTCTTTCTCTGTCCTCACTTAATTTATTATAGTTTTTTTACTTTTAATTTACTTTTGACATTTTTGGGGGTGGAGGGGGTTACAGGTACAAAAACAATCAAAGAAATGCATACAAAGATAACCCAAACCCATCCCCCCCCCCAGTCCCCATCCACCCGCATCCTCCCTCCCCACCTGGAAACCATGTTTCCCACCCCTCCACCGACCTGAAAAAAACATACCTCCCATCCCAAGCAACAATGGAGGTTGCTTATCAGTCCCCCAACCCATCCATCCCCTGAGACTCCTCTTGCACACACCCCCGCAAGTATATTTGTCCAGGCCTCAATTGTTCTTTGACTAGCACCATTAATTCTCGCTGTCAAAAATTCTAATGTTTAACTTCTAGTAGTAACTGTATCCACTGGTTAAAATGAGAGAGAGTGAGGTGGTTGACATCTTAGAGACAACATTTTTTTCACAGCATTGCTGCCTGCCAGCAGTAATATTCTCTGATTGTTTGAGAGACTCAAGGGGCTATCCATCGTTAAGTTACATAATATATGCAACGTATTGAATATTTAAATTAATGCTCTTCAAAAGTATTTCACTTTTCCCCAGAAGCATTTAACTGCAGACCACTCCCAAATCATATGAAGGTATGTGCCTACCTGATTTAGGGGACAAAGTGAACAGTTGGGAGTTGGGTCCAATTTCATAGTAAAACATTTCCTTGGTGCTAAATACAGTCTGTGAACAAATTTTGACAAAAGTTGATCGTTCGGATTAGGGGATGCCAAGGTCATATTTTTCCATAGTATGTTCTAGTTAAAAGGTTGTTCAGATTCAAATCAAATCAAATGTATTTATATAGCCCTTTGTACATCAGCTGATATCTCAAAGTGCTGTACAGAAACCCAGCCTAAAACTCCAAACAGCAAGCAATGCAGGTGTAGAAGCACGGTGGCTAGGAAAAACTCCCTAGAAAGGCCAAAATCTAGGAAGAAACCTAGAGAGGAACCAGGCTATGTGGGGTGGCCAGTCCTCTTCTGGCTGTGCCGGGTGGAGATTACAACAGAACATTGGCCAAGATGTTCAAATGTTCATAAATGACCAGCATGGTCAAATAATAATAAGGCAGAACAGTTGAAACTGGAGCAGCAGCACGGTCAGGTGGACTGAGGACAGCAAGGAGTCATCATGTCAGGTAGTCCTGGGGCATGGTCCTCGGGCTCAGGACCTCCGAGAGAGAGAAAGAAAGAGAGAATTAGAGAGAGCATATGTGGGGTGGCCAGTCCTCTTCTGGCTGTGCCGTTTGGAGATTATAACAGAACATGGCCAAGATGTTCAAATGTTCATAAATGACCAGCATGGTTGAATAATAATAAGGCAGAACAGTTGAAACTGGAGCAGCAGCACGGCCAGGTGGACTGGGGACAGCAAGGAGTCATCATGTCAGGTAGCCCTGGGGCATGGTCCTAGGGCTCAGGACCTCCGAGAGAGAGAAAGAAAGAGAGAAGGAGAGAATTAGAGAACGCACACTTAGATTCACACAGGACATCGAATAGGACAGGAGAAGTACTCCAGATATAACAAACTGACCCTAGCCCCCGACACATAAACTACTGCAGCATAAATACTGGAGGCTGAGACAGGAGGGGTCACTATAATAAATTAAGTGAGGACAGATTCAATTATATATGTGGACCATACTTTTTTTAATGGCTAGCTCAGAATATGAGCTGTGCAAAAGTTCTTTATATATTATAAAGATCAGTCCTTTCGGGAGCCCATCATTTATTTATACATTTTTCGGTATTTGGGTTACCCATGGGACTCCATAGGCCAGCATAGCTAACCTAAATTGTAAATATAGAAAAAAAGCAGTTGCCTGGTAATGTGTATGTATCTTTCAAATCTTGGAATGTTCTCATAGCATAACTGTTCATGATATTGTTAAGGGTACAGATTCCACATTTGGACCATTGGAGGGTTACAATAGGCTACCCTCCAGATCGCAGTGAAATATTGGGAGTATCGGCATACCTTTTTGTTTCCCAGTTACATTGTTTTTAAATTTTGCGCCAAATAGAAGTTGTGTGAGCAATAATAGGACCGAAGCGTAGTTTACATTGTTTAAGGGATATTTCAGTGATTAACATCTCTTCCAGGGCAATAATAGACACCATATTTCTCTCTATACTGTTCCAGGGGTCAGAATAATCAGGGGTCAGAGTGACATAAAATTTGAGTTGATTTGAGCATTCTGTTAAAGTTTCTGGCAACAATTTTATCCAAGGAAAAATCTACTCCCAAATATTGGAAATGATTAGGATTCCATAAGTGGAGATCGAGTCCTTCATTGGGGTCTTGAGAGGCAGTGGGGCTGATTTGGTTAAATACATTTTATAATATATATTTTTAAGCTGAATTTGTCTTCAGTGTGTTTGGGAGCAATTGAGGTACACATATATATAAAGTATATACAAAGGTATGCAGACACCCCTTCAAATTAGTGGATTTGGCTATTTCAGCCACACACTTTGCTGACAGGTGTATAAAATCAAACAAACCTCCATGCAATCTCCATAGACAAACATTGGCATTAGAATGGCCTTACTGAACATCTCAGTGACTTTCAATGTGGCCGTCATAGGAAGCCACCTTTCCAACAAGTCCATTCGTAAAATGTCTGCCCTGCTAGAGCTGCCCCGGTTAACTGTAGGTGCTGTTATTGTGAAGCAGAAACGTCTAGGAGCAACAATGGCTCTGCCGCAAAGTGGTAGGCCACACAAGCTCACAAAATTGGAGTGTTGAAGTGCATAGCGAGTAAAAATCATCTGTCCTCGGTTGCAAAACTCACTGACGAGTTCCAAACTGCCTCTAGAAAGCAATTTCTGCACAAAAACTTTTTGTTGGGAGCTTCATGAAATGGCTTTCCATGGCTGAGCAGCCACACACAAGCCGAAGATCACCATACACAATGCCAAGCATTGCTGGAGTGGTGTAAAGCTCACCGCCATTGGACTCTGGAGCAGTGGTAATACGTTCTCTGGAGTGATGGATCACACTTCACCATCTGGCAGTCCGACAGACAAATCTTGATTTGGCAGATGCCAGGAGAACGCTACCTGCCCAAATGCATAGTGCCAACTGTAAAGTTTGGTGGAGGAGGAATAATGGTCTGGGGCTGTTTTTCATGGTTCGGGCTAGGCCCCTTAGTTCCAGTGAAGGGAATTCTTAATGCTACAGCATACAATGACATTCTAGACGATTATGTGCTTCCAACTCTGTAGCAACAGTTTGTGGAAGGCCCTTTCCTGTTTCAGTATGGCATAAAGCAAGTGTAACAGTATAATTTTAGACCGTCCCCTCGCCCCTACCCGGGTGAGAACCAGGGACCCTCTACACACATCAACAGTCACCCTCAAAGCATCGTTACCCGTCGCTCCACAAAAGCCACGGACCTTGCAGAGCAAGGGGAACCACTACTTCAAGGTCCCAGAGCAAGTGACGTCACCGATTGAAACACCACTAGCATGCACCACCGCTAACTAGCTAGCCATTTCACATCGGTTACACTCACCCCCCTTTTGACCTCCTCCTTTTTCCGCAGCAACCAGTGATCTGGGTCAACAGCATCAATGTAACAGTACAGACTTTACGCCCGTCCCCTCGGCCTGACCTGGGCGCAAACCCGGGACGCTCTGCACACATCACGAGTCACCCTCGAAGCATCGTTGCCCATCGCTCCACAAAAGCTGCAGCCCTTGCAGAGCAAGGGGAACCACTACTTCAAGGTCTCAGAGCAAGTGACGTCACCGATTGAAATGCCACTAGCGCGCACCACCGCTAACTAGCTAGCCATTTCACATCGGCTACACAAGGACCATGCAAAAATGGTTTGTTGAGATCTGTGTGGAAGAACTTGACTGGCCTGACAGTGCCCTGAACTCAATCCCATCGAACACCTTTGGGATGAATTGGAATGCGGACTGCCCTACCTCACTAACGCTCTTGTGGCTGAATGGAAGCAATTCCCTGGAGCAATGTTCCAACATTTAGTGGAAAGCTTTCCCAGGGCAGTGGAGACTGTTATAGCTGCAAAGGGGGGATCAACTACATATTAATGCCCTGGAATGAGATGTCCAATGAGCAGGTGTCCACATTCTTTTGGTCATGTAGTGTACATTGTCTAGATATAGTAAAATATTGTCTGCGTATAATGAGATCCAGTAGATTTGAGAGAAATTTGTGTTATTTCCTTCGATTGATTAATTGAATTACAGTCAACTGTATAAGGAAATAAGCAAACAGGAAACCACTCACCCAGAGGCAGCGCTCAAAGTTGCTGGAGACTTTAATGCAGGGAAACTTAAATCAGTTCTAACAAATTTCTATCAACATGTTAAATGTGCAACTAGAGGGAAAAAATTATAGATCACCTGTACTCCACACACAGAGACGCATACAAAGCTCTCCCTCACCTTCCATTTGGTAAATCAAACCACAACTCTATCCTCCCGATTCCTGCTTACAAGCTAAAATTAAAGCAGGAAGCACCAGTGACTCGGTCTATAAAAAAACTGTTCAGATGAAGCAGATGCTAAACTACAGGACTGTTTTGCTATCACTGTAACGGCGTTCTTTTGTTGTTGAAGGAGAGTCGGACCGAAATGCAGCGTGTAAGTTACTCATGTTTATTAAAGAAGACAAACGAACAAACTAAACACGAATAACTACATAAATACAAAACAACAAACAGAACGAAACCTAATACAGCCTGACTAGTGCAACCTACACAGAGACAGGAACAATCACCCACGAAATGCAAAGCGAAATCATCTACCTAAATACGGTTCCCAATCAGCGACAACGAGAATCACCTGACTCTGATTGAGAACCGCCTCAGGCAGCCAACCTATTTAACACACACACACCCCTAATCAACTACAATCCCAAACACTACAAACCCCAATACGAAAATACAATACATAATAACCCCATGTCACACCCAGGTCTGACTAACTAATAAACTAAAACACACAATACTAAGACCAAGGCGTGACAATCACAGACTGGAACATGTTCCGGGATTCTTCCGATTGCATTGAGGAGTACACCACATCAGTCACTGGCTTTATCAATAAGTGCATCGAGGATGTCGTCTCCACAGTGACTCTACGTACATACCCCAACCAGAAGCCATGGATTACAGGCAACATTTGCACTGAGCTAATGGGTAGAGCTGGCGCTTTCATGGTGCGGGACTTTAAACCGGAAGCTTATAAGAAATCCTGCAATGCTCTGCGACCAACCATCAAACAGACAAAGAGTCAATACAGGGCTAAGATTGAATCATACTACACCGGCTCTGACGCTCATTTTATGTGGCAGGGATTGCAAACTATTACAGACTACAAAGAGAAGCACAGCTGCGAGCTGCCCAGTGACACAAGCCTACCAGACGAGCTAAATCACTTCCATGCTCGCTTCGAGACAAGCAACACTGAGGCATGCATGAGAGCATCAGCTGTTCCAGACGACTGTGTGATCACGCTCTCCATAGCCGATGTGAGTAAGCCCTTTAAACAGGTCAACATACACAAGGCTGCGGGGCCAGTCAGATGACCAGAACGTGTGCTCCGGGCATGTGCTGAACACCTGGCAGGTGTCTTCACTGACATTTTCAACATGTCCTTGATTGAGTCTGTAATACCAACATGTTTCAAGCAGACCACCATAGTCCCTGTGCCCAAGAACACAAAGGCAACCTGCCTAAGTGACTACAGACCCGTAGCACTCACATCCATAGCCATGAAGTGTTTTGAAAGGTTGGTAATGACTCACATCAACACCGTTATCCCAGAAACCCTAGACCCACTCCAATTTGCATACCGCCAAAACACACTGCCCTTTCCTACCTGGACAAAAGGAACACTTATGTGAGAATGCTATTCACTGACTACAGCTCAACGTTCAACACCATAGTACCCTCAAAGCTCATCACTAAGCTAAGGATTCTGGGACATAATGTGCTTCTTCTTGAGCCACTCCTTTGTTGCCTTGGCCGTGTGTTTTGGGTCATTGTCATGCTGGAATACCCATCCATGACCCATTTTCAATGCCCTGGCTGAGGGAAGGAGGTTCTCATCCAAGATTTGAAGGTACTTGGCCGCGTCCATCTTCCCTTTGATGCGGTGAAGTTGTCCTGTCCCCTTAGCAGAAAAACACCCCCAAAGCATAATGTTTCCACCTCCATGTTTGACGGTGGGGACGCTGTTCTTGGGGTCATAGGCAGCATTCTTCCTCCTCCAAACACGGCGAGTTGAGTTGATGCCATAGAGCTCCATTTTGGTCTCATCTGACCACAACACTTTCACCCAGTTGTCCTCTGAATCATTCAGATGTTCATTGGCAAACTTCAGGCGGGCATGTACAGTGGGGAGAACAAGTATTTGATAACCTGCAATATCGGCAGTGTTTCCTACTTACAAAGCATGTGGAGGTTTGTAATTTTTATGATAGTTACACTTCAACTGTGAGAGACGGAATCTAAAACAAAAATCCAGAAAATCACATTGTATGATTTTGAAGTAATTAATTTGCATTTTATTGCATGACATACTGTAAGTATTTGATCACCTACCAACCAGTAAGAATTACGGCTCTCACAGACCTGTTTATTTTTTCTTTAACTGCACCTGTTTGAACTCGTTACCTGTATAAAAGACACCTGTCCACACACTCAATCAAACAGACTCCAACCTCTCCACAATGGCCAAGACCAGAGAGCTGTGTAAGGACATCAGGGATAAAAAATTGTAGACCTGCACAAGGCTGGGATGGGCTACAGGACAAGAGTGTGCTCCTAATCTCAGCTCGTTACCTGTATAAAAGATAAATGGGAGCCAGAAATCTTTCTGATTGAGAGGGGTTCAAATACTTATTTCCCTCATTAAAATGCAAATCAATTTATAACATTTTTGACATGTGTTTTTCTTGTTGTTATTCTGTCTCTCACTGTTCAAATAAACCTACAATTAAAATTATAGATGGATAATTTCTTTGTCAGTGGGCAAACGTACAAAATCAGCAGGGATCAAATACTTTTTTCCCTCACTGTATAGACAAATGATCCACTTTGGGAAAGTCATATTCCTGGTCGTAGTGCTGGTTGTGCTGGTTGTGCTGGTAAGTTGACGTCTCTCTGATATCCAATAGTTCTTCCCGGCTGTGTGTAGTAACACTTAAGGTTTTTGGGGCTTACAATGTAAGAAATATTACCTAAAAAAAAAATATTGCAAGTTTCCTGAGGACTTGACGAGAAGCTGTCAACTCTATCGGCGACACCATTTCATGTGCTAATTTAGTTACATTTCATATTGATCAAAGAATGTAGGATTTTTAAATAATTAAACATTGATACGCTCCCCAATGGTTGGGCCTGGCTGCCAAGTGGGTGGACCTCCAAGGCCCACCAATGGCTGCACCGCTGCCCAGTCGTGTGAAATCCATAGATTAAGGCCTTTATACAATTTTTCAATTGACTGATTCCTTATATGAACTGTACCTCAGTAAAATCTTTGAAATTGTTGCATCTTGCGTTTTATACCTTTGTTCAGTATATGTTGACAATTATTTGCAAAAGAAAGCCACGAGAAAGCCACGTGTTTTAATCCATGCCACAGGAAATGGAGTCCTGTTTTCATCTATCATTAATACATTTAACGCCAATTTGACTTTCCACTCTTTTCTAAGCATTTCTTCTTTTGCAATACAAGTTCAGATACACACAGATACTTAGGGATGCACAGAGATACACAGTCATAGACTCCTTGCCTCCCCCATGCCACGTGCTATAACGTTGAGACTTGGTTTGAGGGGGACTGTTGAAAGTTTACTGGAGCCCGAACAACTTCTGTGGCCTGTCAACAAAGGTTTTCAATGTGAGAGACTCCAGATGGAATCCCACACTTTGAGCTGTCATAACGAACGGCATCACCAGAACACATAAGTGAAAATTGCTGATGTGGAGAGAGAGAGAAAGAGAAAGGGAACATCATTAATAAAGATAATGAAGCAGATGGCTCTGTCTAATGGCTCTGTTGGGACACATTCTGATGAGAAGTCAGTGGGGGGTTCGGGCGTAGGGTGGGCCTCAGTGGGAAAGCCTCTAATGTAGAAACAGGCTGCTTACCACAGCATGTTTTTGACCTCAAAAATCCATAATAAACAACTGCTTATTGGGCCACAAGAAGGCCCTCCGTTGCCAAAAGAAATGCAGAATAATACCAGTTGGGGTCCAAGAGTTACTTCCTGGAGCCATGTGTGACTGATTTGGTGTCAATTTGGGGATTTGGATGTCATTGCAATGACATTATGATGACACATTGCACTTTCCAATTCAAATGAAGATGATTCTTCATAGTTCTTCCAGATGTTTGCAAGACTCGACTTTTGGGTTTTGCAATGACAAGATAATGTGTCTTCTTGGGAGTTTCTCAAGATTTGTTGTTCCAAAGGTCACTTTAAAAGTGTATAATATGTGCTTCCCCAATGGACACAGATGTCAGTTCAACTTCTAGTTTTGATGTACATTTGGTTGCGTTGTCAACTAACATGAATTGAACATGAAATCAACAAAAAATGTCACCATGTCACTGGATTTAGGTTGAAAGTTGGGGGAGAAAAGATTACATTTCCTTATGTTGATGACTCATTGCAAATCCAATCCATTTTCCATTGTGATTCAACGTGATCACATACACCTCTGGAAAAAATTAAGAGAAGTTGCACATTTTGGGGAATATTCAGAGGTGGAAACTTTCTGTGGGAATTAACGGGAATATACAGTGCCTTGCGAAAGTATACATACCCCAAGCGACTTACAGCTGTAATCGCAGCAAAAGGTGGCGCTACAAAGTATTAACTTAAGGGGGCTGAATAATTTTGCACGCCCAATTTATCAGTTTTTGATTTGTTAAAAAAGTTTGAAATATACAATAAATGTCGTTCCACTTCATGATTGTGTCCCACTTGTTGTTGATTCTTCACAAAAAACACAGTTTTATATGTTTATGTTTGAAGCCTGAAATGTGGCAAAATGTCGCAAAGTTCAAGGGGGCTAATACTTTCGCAAGGCACTGTATGAGTATTAACGGGAATATATGCAAATTAATATTAATACCATTTAAATGTAGATGTTTTTTTTGCATTGGAAATATTTACCATATCATATGGAGACAGAAACATAAACCTTCTACCTTATCATAAGTAGACATAATTGCTTATTATTATTATATAAATAAATAAACTATTTAGTTACGAATTGAACTCTTCCCCTGGGATTATTTCACTGAACAACAAAATAAACTGAATATTAAATGACCCCAACGATCCATTGCATCTCCCAAAAACATTTTTCAACATACATCTGTAAAATGATATCTGTAAACCTTTGTTTGTCCTCTCAAGCTCCCATGTATTCTTCCTGGACCTCCTCAATGTCCACCTCTTGAACATCAGACTCTTGAGGCCTCATCTTCACTGTCACTTTCCAACCTGTTTGAGAACGGCTCGTTGTCAGGCTCAAAAAGCCTCAAATTTGCCCTGATGGCCACCAATTTTTCAACCCTTGTATTGGTCAGCGTGTTGCGTGCTTTAGTGTGTGTGTTCCCAAACAAGGACCAGTTGCGCTCTGAGGCAGCTGATGTTGGTGGGAATTGCAGGATGATGGAGGATGATGGAGCCAACAGGGGAATGAGCCTCAGATCCACAAAGTCCCTTCCACCCGGTGGCTGATGAGATATGTTGGCTTGATATCTCCATCCTAAAGTCCTTGCTTGGAAGTGTACTTCACCAGACTCCCAAGAACCTTGTCCTCATCCAGGCCAAGGTGTTGAGACACGGTAGTCATGACACCATAGGCCTTTTTGATCTCTGCACCAGACAGGATGCTCTTGCCAGCACACTTGGGGTCCAACAAGTATGCTGCGGCATATATGGGCTTCAGGCAGAAGTCTTCACACTTTTTGATGTATTTCAGAACTGCAGTTTCCTCTGCTTGGGGCAACAGTGAAGTGGGCAGGGCAGTACGGATTTCTTCTCTTACATCTGCAAGCTGAGTCTGAACATCAGACAGGATGGCATTGTTTCCCTCAATCCGTGCAATGGCTACTGCTATATGTTTCAGGAGTTTCAGGCTGCTTACCACTCTTTCCCAAAATTCATCATCCAGGAGGATCCTCTTGATGGGGCTGTCCATATCGACAGACTGTGATATGGCCATTTCCTGGAGAGACTCCTTCCCCTCCAGGAGACTGTCAAGCATGATGACAACAGCACCCCAATGGGTGTTGCTGGGCAGTTTCAATGTGGTGCTCTTATTCTTCTCACTTTGCTTGGTAAGGTAGATTGCTGTTATGACTTGATGACCCTTCACATACCTAATCATTTCCTTGGCTCACTTGTAGAGTGTATCCATTGTTTTCAGTGCCATGATGTCCTTCAGGAGCATATTCAATGCATGTGCAGCACAGAAAATGGGTGTGATGTGGGGTTAGGACTCCTCCACTTTAGGCCAAGTAGCCTTCATGTTCGCAGCATTGTCTGTCACCAGTGCCAAATACCTTCTGTGATCCGAGGTCATTGATGACTGCCTTCAGCTCATCTGTAATGTGTCTGTTGTCCCTTGTGTCTGTGCTCTTGTAGAGTACTGGTTGAGCGGTGGAGATGATGTAGTTAATTATTCTATTATGCCTATGAACATTTGACTGCCCATCAGAGATGATTGCAATACAGTCTGCTTTCTCTATGATTTGCATGACCTGCACTTGAACTCTGTTGAAATCTGCATCCAGCAAATGAGTAGATAAAGCATGTCTGGTTGGAGGGGTGTATGCTGGGCGAAGAACATTCAGAAATCTCTTCCAAAACACATTGCCTGTGAGCATCAGAGGTGAACCAGTTGCATACACAGCTCGACAAAGACATTCATCAGCATTTCTGACTACGTTCCTCCATTCTGATTCCAGGAGGATCATGAGCTGTTGCTATCGATAAGGTGTCTGATTTAACATTTTCCCCTCGAATAGAAGTAGAGGGACTTTTGTCAGAGGTTGTTTGTTGTGAGCGCTGAGGAAACTTTATGCACTTGGCCAGAAGATTCTGCATCTTGTTTCATTCTTCACATATGATTTGGCACAGTATTTGCAAATGTACACAGCTTTTACTTCTACATTAGCTTCTACATTCCTTCTACATGTCTCCACACATCAGATAGTGCCCGTGGCATTTTAGAAAAGATTAGAAAAAAATAGTTAAAAAAAACAAATACAATTCCATGTACAGAAAAATAGTTAAGCAGTTAGATTGAACAACTCCTTTGTAGGATAAATGTTTTGAAATGAAACATGTATGGGAACAGGTGAATTAACACTTCATTTAGCAGGATCAAGCAAGCTAAAACCCACATGGTAGCAAAAACTAACTAGCAGAAATTGTTAAGTTATAAATTATTTAAACACAATTTGCTGTAGGCTACTAATTACTATTTAAAAATCATGTATGTCATAAAATATTTTCACCCCACCCAGTATTGTAATCATCACTGATCCTCCACCAAATTTCAGATCAATACGCTGTCATGGCCAGCCCCATCTCCAGACCTGAACCCCATTGAAAACCTCTGGAATGTGATCAATAGGAAGATGGATGGTCACAAGCATCAAACAAAGCTGAGCTGCTTGATTTTTTTGCGCCAGGAGTGGCATAAAGTCACCCAACATCAATGTGAAGTGCTGGTGGAGAGCATGCCAAGACGCATGAAAGCTGTGATTGAAAATCAGTGTTATTCCACCAAATATTGATTTTGGAATTCTTCCTAAGTTAGAACATTACTATTGTGTTGTTTAAAAAGGGATATGAACGCATTTTCTTTGCATTATTTGAGGTCTGACAACACTGCATCTTTTTGGTTATTTTGACCAGATGTAATTTTCTGCAAATAAATGCTCGAAATGACAATATTTTGAGGGGAATTTGGGAGAAATGTTGTCAGTGGATTATAGAATAAAATAAAAATGTTCATTTTACCCAAACACATACCTATAAATTGTAAAACCAGTGAAACTGATACTTTTGCAGTGGTCTCTTCATTTTTTCCAGAGCTGTATAATTGTTTTGTTTAAATGACATGTAAACAACATTGATTCAACCAGTTTTTGCCCAGTGGATCGTTTGACTGGCTCGTGTCCTCCTCTATTGGTAATGGTTAGGTTGTCGTACCACATGCGTTGCATAGACAAGAGAATACGTTGAACTCTAATATTGACCCATTTACGGTAGAGGAAGAAAATAACATCAGTCACTGAAACATGAGCAGTTACAGTTATTTTTGTTGTTGTTGTTTATCCATCGTTTGTTGTGAATGACGATTCCTATATTTGTTCATGCAAATATAACATTACATATCACTCTCCATGAATTCTGTTTGAATCGAGACTCACATTCTGTATACAGTAGTTGCATATTCTTCTCCAGGCTTGCCTTGCCTGAAGAAAGATAGCCCTCTGAGAAGGGGAAACTGGGTGTTGATACGCCCAGGGGCAGTGGAAAAAAACTCTCTGTGTGAACTGTCATCACCAGATAGCCACAAGGCCAGCTAATCTGCTGCCAGGCCGCCATGTGGTACTTGCGCTCTCCTTGGCCGGCTTCCTCAGTACGCAGGCAGGCACTAGGAGAGGGCTTGGGTTGGGTGTACCCGCAGCTGAGCTGGAAATCCTGAGCAGGGATAGGGATAGGACACATACTAATTACGAGATTGGGTTTCTTTCTTTCAAAAACATAAGATGTGATGTGACTGAAGCTTAGGATGGAGACATGTCCTGCATGGGGATGGGGAGGGACATCAACATGAGTATACAGTAGGTTGTAGGCATGTTAAACTTGAAAACGCATGGACACGTCTGTCTGAGGGAGAACTGTGTTATCTCATGCTGTAATGATTTCATATCCTTCTAAACACTCATGAAACTGCTTGGTGGTTCCCTTTGCTTTGTTCCTGTGGAGAAGTGATGGTTTTGTCATCAGGGTTCTATATGGAACCCATGTCCAATCATGTTCTCAATGAAGTGTTTGATTATGATACCATAGCACTTGGTTGTTCTCATTTTATTCATGTTGTCTAATTTTTTAACCCAAATAGCACAAATACATGAAAACAATTTGACAAGTTATCTTAAATAAAGTTTTTTGTTTTATTTGAAGATGAGATTTGAGATGAAAACCACTAAGAGTTTGATTGGGCTTTCATATAGACAGGAGATACAACAAGGCATCATCTTATAATATCTTCAGGTGGCAGAGAGATCCTAGCTTCCACATTTCTCCTGCCAGTGAGATGGTCAGTCATAGACACACTGGTGGTCATGAGTCATGAAGCAGTCAAATTTCATGTGACCGTTTAGTCAAGATAATTAGGCTTCTCCAAGCTCTGATGCCGCTGATGGTCATTAGTAGCCTACCAAACTTACTATCTGCCTGGTACTCAGCACTCTATTGTCCCTCTAATCACTCTGAAATCAATGGAAATGTATTTGAACTTAATGAGATCCCATGAGTTCATGTTGCGCAACTTCAATATGCAGTATGCAATTCTTCTGCAAGATGGCATCTACTGAAAAGAGGATGATCAACTTTCAATAGGCTAGGCTACTATTTATTTTTTGCAACTTTCCTAATATTGAGCACATTGCTTATCTTTACAACAGGAGTATAGCCTACCTGGCTGGCATGAACATAAACCACGGGGAAAAGCGCCCTCCATTCGCTATTTAAGTACATAGATATATTAGAGTTCATAGATGTATTTTTTTCCTACTGCCCCTGTTTTGATACAGGTGCAGGATAATAGTCAATTCTAAATCAAAACACACATATATTGTTTAGTATCTGTAAAGACAAGACTAAATCAAGTATAGGCTGATGGGTGACAATATTAGCCTATCACTTGTGAATGATGCCCAGCATAAGAAACAATGCCTTTTTTGCGACTTTTTCAATTCATAGTCGCACACCTCATGTAGCCTAGCCCATAGATATGTTTTAATAAGATTTGTATCACAACTAAAGTGGCCAAATAACTTCCTAAAATTAAGCACATTATTTTGCTTTACAAGGGGTGTAGAGCCTAACTTGCATACTGTACATTTAAAAAATATATATTTCACCTTTATTTAATCAGGTAGGCTAGTTGAGAACAAGTTCTCATTTACAACTGCGACCTGGCCAAGATAAAGCACAGCAGTTCGACATATACAACAACACAGAGTTACACATGGAATAAACAAACATACAGTCAATAATACAGTAGGAAAAAAATATATATATATAAACAGCGAGTGCAAATAAGGCAAAAAATAGGCCATGTTGACGAAGCAATTACCATATAGCAATTAGACACTGGAATGGTAGATGTGCAGAAGAGTAATGTGCAAGTAGAGATGTTGGGATGCAAAGGAGCAAGATAAATACATAAATACAGTATGGGGATGAGGTAGTGGGATGGGATGTTTACAGATGGGCTATGTACAGGTACAGTGATTTGTGAGCTGCTCTCACAGCTGGTGGAAAGCTAAGGCTGCTATAGTGGCCAAAGAATTTGTCAGATGGGTCTCTTAAGCTAACAGTCCGATGTACTTTAGACAGCTAGCGGGCCATGGCTAACTACTAGCCAGTTAGCTGGCTAGCTTTTCATGAGTTGATGGGTTCTTAAGTATAAGAATAGCAGATCCATACAGCATTCGGTGAGGCGGATTGCAGGAGAGCAGCTATGTTTGGAGCATTTATTTCTCGCGCAGAATAGAATAGGTCAACCTTTGTGCTATGGGGGATAGTAGATTGGCTAGTGCTTTTGCTGTTCGTTAGGCTGATTTGCTGTTTGTTGTTGGCTGATACAAATTAAATGTGGACAGTTCCTTCAATATCTTCAATATTAACCTCGGAATTGGATAAGGAGGCGCACAGTTGCATCCCAGATTGGTCTGTCTTCACTTGTAGCCTGTGAGAAAGACCCGATCAGGTGATGGTGTGTGCAGCACTCAGCGAGAAGGGCACAACAGACACTTGCATTACGGCCACACAAAGGGGATGCTGCCGTGAAATTCTAGGCATTATCAAGTGCTTGTCAAATTCTGAATGAGTGACTGTGTGTGTACAGCCTGTGCAAAAAAACAAATCAGAGCTCATGCCTTTCAAGCTACTTTTTTCAAATCATCATTAGAGTTGCATCTTGCAGCCTTACAATGTATTAAAAATCTAAACATATAGCCCAACGTTTGTAGAACCACTAAAGCTACATTAATAACTCTAAATTAAGCATATAGGAATACCTATTTCTTTGTTAACCGCTCAACATAGAATATGTGCCTCACGTGGGCACTCACTCAAATAATTTGGAGACGATATCCTTTCTATTTTCTTCAGCTTTGTTCAATTGTATTCTTCTTACTATAAAATAATACCATGGAATTCTAAGCAAATCTTGTCTGCTAAATGAATTAGTATAGTCCACAGCCATTTGGCATAGCCAGAACAGGACCTATCATAAGGGCAACTCGAGAGTATGCTATTCTGTTGTTCTGAAATAGACTACATTTTCTTCATATCATGCTTCTTTAGACCTGTCTAAAATAAATAATGGATTTATTGTGAGTTTGTAGGCTATATAACATGGACTTCTTTGACTTTTAAAAATGTAGATGTTTTTCTAAGGTCAGCATCAGTGGCTTGTAGGCTATGTGTGGAAGCCAGGAGATGCCAAATGTGTTTATGTTAATTAACTGCCAATTACCATGAGACTGACAGTTATTTGCTTGACAATCACCAGCTGCCGAAATTCTGTGACCACCACAGCCCTAGTCAGTCAGTGAGTTGGTCCGTCTGTCCATTGGTCCGACAGATCAAAGTGAGAATCAGCCCCACCAACAAAGATAAATACACACTTCCTCTCTACCCTTTCACACCGCTCTTTCCCACACCCCTAAAACCCTTGTTCTGTACCATAGCCAGCTCAGAGGAAATGACAGACCACATCAAGAGGCTCTATTGCTTCGACAGGAACGCCTGCACCAACGTTCAGGAGTGAGGGGAGACTCTAAGATATTCATGATTGTGTGTTATTTGTGTGTATTTTATGGCAACTTTCACAAGTGGCAACACAACACGTCCAAACCTAATATGATTTATACTCATTTTGACCTGTCATTTAAACTGCTGCTCTGAAGGCAGCTTGTTTATTTTCTATATTCAAATAATCTAATAGCGGAGGTACATAAAGATGGCACCCCCCATGGACTTACCATAAATTCCTTGTCCATCCTATTGTACATTGCTCTCTGTTACTCTTTTTTTTTGGTATGGTCATTAGTATACATGAGTATACATGATCCCAATTATATCTTCAAGACACCAGCAATTTGAAAAACAAAAAAGTTGATTGTGCTGATTTATTGGCACATTGAACCATATCGTGCGTTGTAGGTTAAGAACTTGGTCGATAGTACTAGAACGATGTCATAGTACTAGAATGATGTGATATCTGAATTCTGCCAATTCTTTATGCACGTTCGCCATTGGCTTTGAATGTACTCTACGTCATCACCCTATTAACAAATGATAAATTCAGGTCCCATGTTTAACAAACACAAATACATTCAATAGATTTACTGTACAATGTTTTGTCGCTTTACAAGCCAATGAACACAGACATGAATAAGTCCATCATTGACCTGCCTTTGATCTCAGTGAACTACGCAGACAGCTGGCAACGCTTGTAGACCACTCTCACTGTTTGTCTTTAACCTACTTGCTCCCTCCATCTCAGTTCCTCCTTTTTTTACCTCTTTTTTGTAGACTTCCAGGCTCGTTTGATGAGTATTTCATGATGACTTTCAGTGTTAAAAGGTAAATCTGCGTCAATCTTTGGACTTATAAATGAATGAAATATATACCCATCAAGAACATAACTCATAAATACTTAGTGAGCTTTTAGTTGAACTGTTTTAGTCCATCAAAACCCAAAATATAATCTTGTTTTACTCCAATATTTGTAAACACTGTAATTGTAAACAGACACTGTATAGCCTCAAAACATGGATGGTGTCAAGGATGGTTAGTCCCTGCATCCATAGCTCTGTATATGAATTTGAATTTCTCCAGCCCCATTCCTTAGCTATTTACCAAAACAGTGGTGGGGTGCCCACTTTTTTGTTGTTTTAATTGCTGATGTCAGGGCCAACTCTATTTCAATTCAGTCAATTCAGGAAGTAAACTGAAATTGTAATTCCTATTCCAATTTTCCTCATTAAAAAGTAATGAAGAGGAATTGAGGGAATGCCGCTGCTTCATTTAAATGGAATTGACCCCAACCCTGTCACTCACGTCTAGATGACTAACGTAGTGATTTCCCTCAAAGTGAGGCGACTGGCCTTGTAATTTCCCTGTTTCACAGCCGATTAGAGTATTGGCTACTCCTGGGTACAGTAGAGTAGCACGCTAGAGTGCACTTAAAAGTCATGTAAATCTAGTACTATTGATCTCACACCAGTGCTCATTGGGATTAGCTAGAAATTGATGGAATGCACCAAACAGAGTAGACAGGAATATATTGAATATAAATATTCAAATTGCCTAGCCCCAGTGACCCTTATCATTGTCCTCTCCTTTAATATCAAAATGTCCACTGAGGACAAGAGAGATAGTAGCTTTAATATTTAAAGATTTCTGTCTCATTTCCTTATGTAGGCCATAATAGTCTTGAAAAAAAAAGCTTACACATATTATTTAAAGTTGCTTTACTAGGTTTGGCCCTGATGTTCACCTGTTTCCTCAATCTGTGACTAGCACCAAAAAGCTCCTCTCATTTGGACAACCTGAAGGAGTAAATCAACAGTGTTTTTCTGGCCAGGCCCATCTAGCTCCCTTCTGAGACATGTTCTCGTCATGGATAAAAATGGCAGCTGCTTGAAAAATCCACCCGGGGCAATGAATTATATTTAGCCATTCCCTGAACACTGACTGTTTTTATTTTAGAGGGGGGACACACAAGGCCACCCAAAACAAAATTGAATAACGTTAGATTATTCCATTTGCTTTACTACAAACAAGAGGAGAGCACGCCAGGCCAGTCCTTCATTGCTTTTCCAAATTTCTTCTGCACTATTTTATTTAATGCCTCTCCTCCACAGGAAATCCACGCACGTCTCATAAGTTTCTCCACCTGTTTGGAAATGTCTTTGAAACATTTCGGGTCCCTGTGAAAGATCGTAAGCAAGTCAATTAATGAGCAAATAAAGTTTGTCCCTTGCTCAGAAGCAGTCCATTCTGGAGAATATGAATCATCTTGTAGATTCATCTTTGGGTAACACCTAATGTTGTCTGTGATTCATGTAGACATGAATAGTAGCTGTAGCTTCAAAGAGACTCACTGGGAGAATTGAGCCATGATGTCCCAAAGCTCTTTTACACCTCATTGTAGCCATCTCAACTGGTTCCGCCCAATTATAAGCACCTCTACAGGATTTAAGATTCGGTTGATACCGGCACGTGTGGTGAAATGTATGGAAACGTACTTCTCATGCAATAAAAACGTTCAATGATTAACTTTCTATATTTGAGAAGGGGATGCCTTTGTCAACACTGATCAAATGTGTTATTGATGATCATAAAAGGTAGCCCGTCAAACACAATATGCAATACATTGTTCAAACATTTAATGGCATTGGCATCACACCTGAGAACTGAAAAAGTTAGGAAAACAACACTCGTTCTTACCATTCACATTATCACAACAGAACAGGAGCTAGGCAATGTAATCAATGCACTTCATAGGCTATGTTATTCTCTTTGCAATTCAAATGATGAAAGCTAGACAGGTGTTCCAGTTAGCAGAGCATGAATTCCTTTTTGGGTCCTGCACAGTGTAAGATAAGTGCTGTTTAAAACCACCTGGAACTGTACCTAGGTCTGCCAACCCGTCTCACTATTAGGGCCTGCTTTAGCTAAGAGATGTGGACGGAAACCAGAAGTATGTCCAGCCAATGAGAAACAGGTGGCTGCCTGGCCAGAAGTGAATTAACTGTAAGGACAAGTGTAAATTGGTGCTGGCAATAATTTAAGGAATTCGACACTGAAGAGGGAAAGTGGCGTTGGAGGAATGATGGCACATGATTGTAAAAGTTCAGCCTATTATCAGTACTGACAGTCCAGTTCTCTGACATTCTCTCACGTCACCAACCCCAACCCAACAATCTCTGCTGTCTTTTGTCTTGTCACTGTTTATCATCAACGAGATTCAACAAGAGAGCCGCAAGCTACCACAACTACTACTACCACCACCACTGC
Organism: Oncorhynchus masou masou; assembly: GCF_036934945.1. NCBI lineage: Eukaryota > Metazoa > Chordata > Actinopteri > Salmoniformes > Salmonidae > Oncorhynchus > Oncorhynchus masou. The sequence continues at coordinate 20,109,305 of NC_088214.1, forward strand.
GTTGGTGCATTCCTGTCCATGAAAAGTCACAATGTAAAGCCCAGCACATTATATTAGTTGCGTTTTAACTGCCAACCTGACTTTTCAGTTTCAGCAATCTGTTTGTTTATTTCCTTAAGTTCCCTTATGGGTCCTTTAAAGCTCCTTGGCATGGGTCTGATTTTGCCTGGCAGCCCCTCTTCACCACACATCTTCCCTCTTGCCATCCATAACTACCACACTGGTCGAATCCTGGTCCTGTCCAAAAGCCACTGCAGGTCTGATTTTTGTTGGCTTGGCTCCCCTCTGACATGCCTGGGAAGGGCAAGGAAAGGAAATGGGTGGACCAGCCGCTCTGCTCCCTCCCACCCTTCTGTTCGTTCCCCCAGAGCCAGGCCTGGCCTTGCTGGGCTGGGAGAAGCCAGCAGCCCAGTGTTTTTTGACTCCCTCCGCTGAGCTGAGCTTGTAAGGGAGCACGGCCCATCTGGTTCTAATAAATCCTCCATGCATGTGGCTGAGCTCTGAGCGGCTGAGCAACAGGAATTGCCTGCTGACCTGTTTGGGGACCTGATCGCTCGGCCCACCAATGCAGTAATTTCTTTGTGGGAAAACATCAGGCGGAGGAAGATTGTCAGAGCGCTGGGTGTGCACATCATCAAACTATAGGGTCCCCAAACACGCTATCATCTTAGTACAACACTCACACAAAGCAGACCCCCTGACCAAACCCCCTGTTGGGGCTTGGTGATGCACATGGGGTGTAATAGTTGTGGTGTATTGTAATGATGCATTCTTACCAATGGTGGGCAGTGTATCACTGTCTTCCATTGGGCCTCTCCATAAGAGTCTAGAAAAATAATATTGGTTGTTTCACGGTTGATCAAAGTCAGACAATGAAGGGTTGAAAGATTACATGGTCAAACCAATTTCCTAATTTAGGTTGTGGCAGTCCGAGAAGTTATATTTGTTATTTTATTGTTGCAATTATCTCTATCAGGTCAAGGATTTCTGATGAAATTGAAGGAACAGTACTTGTCCCTTTAAATATTGCTGTAGGACAATTTTCTCAACTTTTTTTTTTTCAACAACACTTTTCAGGAAAATACCATGATCATGTTGAAGGGTTTATTGGGGAATTGTTGGGAAAGGAGTTGTGTTTGAGTTTACGTGTGTGTTAATGTGTAACGCTTTACATTAAGTTGCACTTACACCCATGTAATAATACAAATTACAAACTGGGTGGTTCGATACTTGAATGCTGATTGGCTGAAAGCCGCGGTATATCAGACCGTATACAAGGGTTTATAATAGCAATAAGGGACCTTAGGGGTTTGTGGTATGAAATATGGCCAATATACCATGGCTAAGGGCTGTATCCAGACACTCCGCTTTGCGTCGTGCATAAGAACAGCCCTTAGCCATGGTATATTGACCATATACCAGGCCTCCTCTGTGATTACTTCTTAAATATCACACCTGCCTAAACGTGCATTGAGCGCTACAGTAAATCTGCACACAGAGTTGTAGTTACAGTGAGAAAATGAGCATCATGGGCACAAGCAAAACAACAGTCAAATGCCTATACCCAGTCTTGACAGATTAGGTCATTCACTACTCTGTTGGTAATGTCTGTCTCTGGATCCCAGGCCTGTATTTATGACCTTGGCTGCTGGGTCCTGCTGACTCATGCTTATGAGGTCAAAGTCATCAAGGTGACCTCACCATAGGAGACAACATAACATCTGTCCTCCTCTTTCACACCTTCGCTGTGTGGCGGAGTTTCCTCCCTCACTCAGACCTCCCTGCCTCTCTGCAGTCACTTCCCCTTCTCTCTCTCTCTCTCTCTCTATCTCTCTCTCTCTCTCTCTGAATTCTTGGTCTATTTATTACACTGACTGAACAAAGCTATTCATAGACACTAGTTGAAATATGGTAGGCTACAGGGTTGTGTCCATTTAAGCTTTAGAACTGGCAGGTCTTTATTAAGGTATTTAACCTTTATTTATACAGGTAGGGCAATTAATAGAAAATGACTCAAGTGAAAGTGAAAGTCACCCAGTAAAATACTACTTGAGTGACAGCCTAAAGGTGTTTGGTTTTAAATATACTTAAGTATCAAACATACATGTAATTAATCAAATATACTTAGGTATCAAAAGTAAAAGTTTGAATAATTTCAAATTTGTTATAATAAGCACACCAGAAGGCACCATTTTCTTGTTTTTTAAATTTACGGATAGCCAGAGGCACACTCCAACACTCAGACATCATTTACAATTATAAACTGGGTGGTTTGAGCCCTGAATTCTGATTGGCTGAAAGACATGGTATATCAGACCGTATACCACGTGTATGACAAGATATTTACTGCTCTAATTACATTGGTAACCAGTATAATAATATCATTAAGGCTCCTCTGGGGTTTGTGATATATAGCCAGTGTCTGGCTGTGTCCAGACACTCCGTTTTGCGTTGTGCATAAAAACAGCCCTTAGATGTGGTATATTGGCCATATACCACACCTCCTCTGGCCTTATTGCTTAAACTAAGCATGTGTGTTTAGTGAGTCCGACATATCAGAGGCATATCAGAGGCATTAGGTTATGACCAGGGATGTTCTCTTGATAAGTGTGTGAATTTGACCATTTTCCTGTCCGACTAAGTACTTTTCGGTGTCACGGACATTTTTCTGATTAAAAAGATGTGTTTGAAGACGTACAGAATTGTGATACTTGAGTAAAAGTAAAGATATCTTAATAGAAAATGACTCAAGTAAAAGTGAAAGTCACCCAAAACAATCCTACTTGAGTAAAAGTCTAAAATAATTTGGTGTTTTAAATATACTTAAGTATCAAAAGTAAATGTAATTGCTAAAATATAGTTAATTAAGTATCAGAAGTAAAAGTATAAATCATTTCAAATTCCTTATATAAAGCAAACCAGACAGCACCATTTTCTTGTTTTTTATTTTATTTAAGGATAGCCAGGGGCACGCTCCAACACTCAAACATCATTTTCAAATGCAGCATGTGTTTAGTGAGCCCACCAGATCACAGGCAGAAGGAATGACCAGGGATGTTCTCTTGATAAGTGCGTGATTTGGACCATTTTCCTGTCGTGCGAAGCATTCAAAATGTAACGAGTACTTTTGGGTGTCAGGGAAAATGTATGGCGTAAAAAGTACATAATATTCATTAGGAATGTAGTGAAGTAAAAGTAAAACTATAAAACCAAAAATATTAATAGTAAAATACAAATACCCCCAAAAATATTTATACTTAAGTACTTTACACCACTGCCAATGTATCAAATTAGCATAGCTAGCAAATTTCACAGTCTACTGACAGCTGACAGCCAAAGCCAAATGATTACATGAAAGCTTGAGAGACGTGTAGCATTCAGAGATAAGTTAAATCCTTCAATCCAAATGTACTACTGTATTTACTGTAGCGTGGCCTGACCAGGCATTTCCCAATGTTTTGCTTGGTGTAAAAAGTGGTACACATGAAAATCATGTGCCTCAGCCATCAGTCACTTTTATTAATTGCACAATATCCCACAGGTATTATCCTGTAATCAAAATGTGGAATAATAGGATTTCGTTTTGGGTTGGAGTAGGGTAGGGAGACCACACAAGAGGTTATCCTAAGCTTGTATTGTTCATGCTACTTCATCTGATTAAAGCTTTAAATGTGATTCTGAAAGAGAATGACATAAACTTACTTTACAGGAATGTAGACATCTACTGGATCCATACATATTTAGCATCCCTCTCCAACCCAAGTGGGCATGAACTATTCCACTATAATTTCATCATGTAACCACAGCTTTACAAGATGCTCTTGCATTGTTTTACATAGCTTTATATCCGACATGGACTGACACTATACAAGTGCATTGGCTGCTCATATGCAGACATACATCTGTTAGATGATCATTTGGAATCTGTAAAACATGCCATTGTGTAATGGTGTATGTTTGTACTTCAGGGTAAAGGGTGTCCATTTATTATTAATCTAGTAGTCTGGTGAGAATAGACCATTGTTATTGTTGATTTGGGGGTGAATCATATTGAGTTGGTGTTTAGCCTGAACCTATGCCATAGTCTAATGAAACGTGACAAGGGCTTGTCCTGGCAGTTCGATCAGGTTTTTTAAACACTCTGTGGGTGGGTGGACATTTCCATTACTTCATTTTGGAGTGCCCTTATTGTGTAATACAGTCCTGCAACTCAAACCAGGCTCTCCGGAAGCACCTGATCTATAAGGACCCCATTGGGATGAGAAATTATATCTAAAAAGGAAAATTTGATTTTCCCCACGTGGCAGCCATAGTTGGAAACTCATACATGAGGTAAAACATGGTTGCTATGGTGGTATCGTTTTGATAAATTGAAAACACCTAACCCCACACATTTCGTTCCCATACAAAACATACACATACAAACGACAACATCATACAAACATCAACTACGTCTCACCTGGCCAGATCCACAAGCACACACCCCCATCTCCCACGCACTTTCAGCATTTAAAAAATAAATAATTCAATTGATTGATTTCCACGTTTTTATTATACTTTTAAAAAAGATGAGTGATGAGAAGAGAATCGTCTAACACATCGGGTATCTCACTACACCACCATATGCCATGTCTTGAAATATGCAGACAGACAGATTAGAAGTACATTTATGTTGTAATACTTCTGACAGACAACTTTCTAGCTATTCCCACAACTTCAGGACTTCTTTGGCATTCCCAGAAGGCATGGATTATTGAGTCATTATTTGTTTTACACTTAAGTCATGACTCTGTTATTGTGCTGTAGAATTTATTAATTTTGTATCTTGTATAGTGAATTCTATACATTAGTTCATACTCAATTAAGCGTATGCTCCAACTTTCCCTCCATCTTTTGCAAACATCAATTCTTTTAAGTCTTGGTTCCAATAATGTATATTTGTTTCTAAGAGATTGTCAGCTGGATATGTTCTCTGCAAGATTTTGTATATCTTCCATATCATATGAACATCATTTTCTGACTCAAATAAGATTCCCTCAAGGATGCTCTGATGTCCAAAAGATTTCAAATTGAAATTTCGTGATGAATAATATTTGAAACTATCTACATTTGTCAGTTCAATATTACTTTTTAATTCTGTCATGGAAATAAATATATTTCCTGTTACCAAGTCATTTACAGTTTATATGCCTTTAGTTTTCCAAGTGGACCAATTTATCGGTGAATTCTAAAAAGCTATCTAAGGATTGTTTCATAAGGTTGTGTTTATAGGAAGTGATATTTCATTATATTCCATATTTTTATAGTGTTCTTAATTAGGAAGTTGTTAATGTTCTTAGCTTTATACTTTGAAAATAGACAGGTGAAAATATTATGGGGTTGAGAATGCACATCTTCAATACGTACCCATTGTTCTCCTTTAGTGCATTTAACTACATGTCACAAGTAAAAGCTTTGGGTAGCGAGTTGATACAATTCCTAGTCTGGAAGGTTAAAACCACTATCAGACTTAGGAAAATGTAAACTTTCCTTTTTATTCTATGAATTGTTTTTGTCCATATAATTTCTGTTCTGATTTATTTATATTTATTTATTTGCAACAAAGAAAACAAGTGACAGACAACAATACAGTGAAACAAGTAAAAACAACAGTGTGCAGGTGTGTTTGGAAGCCCAAGGTTTTTATATGAAAACCACACCACAAAAATCAATATACAATACCCAAAAGTACACACTAATAAAAAAGGTTTGTTAAAACAGATAACTAAACCTACTAATTGTAAATGTATACGTGAATTGATCAAAATATATATGTGTGTGTGTGTGTGTGTGTGTGTGTGTGTGTGTGTGTGTGTGTGTGTGTGTGTGTGTGTGTGTGTGTGTGTGTGTGTGTGTGTGTGTGTGTGTGTGTGTGTGTGTGTGTGTGTGTGTGTGTGTGTGTGTGCTTGCGTGTGCTTGCGTGCGTGTGAGTTTGTGAGAGTTAGGTTAAATGGAGGAGATTAGTTAGTAGTTTGGTTCATCAGGCTGACCCAGTCTTTGTTTTGAATTTGTTGAGGGATGATGAGGTTTTGGAAATGTGAAGATAAGATTTTCAGTGTATGGTACCTTTATACATTTACATTTACATTTAAGTCATTTAGCAGACGCTCTTATCCATATATCGGATAGAGAATTGACTATGTAAGGTGCGGCAGTGTGGAGGGTGAAGTTTACCGCAGTGTCTTGTATTATATACAGTACCAGTCAAAAGTTTGGACACACCTCCTCAGTTTTTCTTTATTTTGACTATTTTCTACATTGTAGAATAATAGTGAAGACAACAAAACTATGAAATAACATATGGAATAATGTACTAACCCCAAAAGTGTTAAACAAATCAAAATATACACTTTAGCTTGAAATGAAACCACTTTCTGTCAAAATTAGAAATGTATAATATCTTAAAATGTTGCTAGCTAACGCTAGACTATCTTGCCCATATACATCATCATGCATGATGAACGCGTCTCCCTGTCACTGTAACGGCGTTCTTCGTTTGTCGAAAGAAAGTCGGACCGAAATGCAGCGTGTTGGTTACTCATGTTCTTTAATGGAACAAATGACGATACACGAAATAACTTATAAATACAAAAAAACGGAACGTGAAACCTATTACAGCCTATCTGGTGAACACTACACAGAGACAGGAACAATCACCCACGAAATACAAAGTGAAACCCAGGCTACCTAAATACGGTTCCCAATCAGAGACAACGAGAATCACCTGACTCTGATTGAGAACCGCCTCAGGCAGCCAAACCTATGCAACACACACCCCTAATCAGCCACAATCCCAATAACTAAAAAACCCCACTAAGAAATACAACAAACAATAAACCCATGTCACACCCTGGCCTGACCAACTAATTAACTAAGACACAAAATACTAAGACCAAGGCGTGACAGTCACAGATGCCATGACACGGTTTCCTTTAGTTTGAAGATGTAATCCGAAGACAGGTGTTTCTCCATCTCTTTAGCTATCATACTCTAACTCCACTGATTTCAAAACGTGATCCTCCAGACAGTGGAGAGCAACACTCCACTACACAATATATTATTTTTTAAACCGCGTTCGACAGGGTTTCCAACACAGACTGACCAGCTCAAATATACAGAGGCCTTCTATATGGCAGACCAATCCAAACTCCTCTCTCGGCATGTCCAGCCCAACAAATTGAATATGATTTTTCCAGGATAACTTTTCATCAATTAGAAATCAGAGGAATCTAGTGGATGTAACTTTTAATTTCCATTTTCAGTTCCATTTCATTTCTACCAATTGAGATTCTGACTCTTTTAAAAAATGTTTTTTTTTTTACAATATTCCTTATTCTTACTAGTGAATAAAAGAACATTTCTGATGTAACAGTATACTTTTTTAAAGAATGACTTCAGTGGGGTAATTAGTATTACCAAAAATAAATACAAAACCTTTGGCAGCCATGCCATTCTAGAGGTTTATTCTACCTGTAAGATTTATGGGAAGATTATTAAAATGCTTTCATGTTGTTGAGTAATGGAATAAAGTTATTATATTTATTGTTTGTTGTCACTTATTAAGCATCCTAGTTTTTAATCTTTGTTTTTGTGGTCCACTTATAGGATTGCTGTAGACCATGAGTTATTTAATGTTGTATTTTTTCTATTGCAATTCTTTTTTTTCATTTACATGTTATATCCTGCGATTTTTTTTTAATATTATGAAAATATTTTTAGCAAAGTGGAATTGAGTTTTCAATATTGGTCAGGTATATCAGGAGATCATCTGCAAATAAGTTTAGTTTATATTCGTGTTTACCAATATTGATACCTGTTACATTTGGTTCCTGTCGGGGGGAGAGTTGACATCCCTGTCTTGTGCCCCTTTCTAAAGCAATATAATCAGATAAAGTATTATTTGTGTATATATCTGCTTTAGGACATGTATACAACCTTTTTATTAAATGTATTATTACAGTGAGAAAGTTGAAAGCTTCCAAAGTTTTGAATAGAAAAGGCCATTCAAGATGGTTGAAAGCCTTTTCAGCATCAACAGACATTCTTGATAAATCTATATCTTGTTTTTTTGCGTAATATATTCAACTGAAGCAAGTTCTTGTATTTGTTTGTAAGTGTCTCTTTTTTATAAACCCTGTTTGATTGATATGAGCTCCCGAGTGGCACAGCGGTCTAAGGCACTGCATCTCAGTGATAGAGCTGTCACTACAGAAACCTGGTTCGATTCAAGGCTGTATCACAACCGGCCGTGATTGGGAGTCCCATAGGGCGGCGCACAATTGGCCCAGCATCGTCCGGGTTTGGCCAGTGTAGGCCGTCATTGTAAGTAGGAATTTGTTCTTAACTGACTTTCCTGTTTAAATAAAGGATACTTTTAAATAGTAATAATAAAGTCTAGTAAGACTTTTGCCATTTTATTGCTTATAAGCTTGTTCCCACAGTTTCCATGCATGCTTTTCAGTAGAGACTTATCATATCAGAAACCACTTCGCAAAAATGGAAAACGCTCTGTATCAGTGAGTGAAATAACATTTTTGCATCAACAGTTTGCGGGTAAAGGAGGAGAAATACCCAGCACACCTTCCTTCCTTGTTAAAATAACAAAGCTGCCCGTATGCTAACCTTTTTTCTTGGTTGGTTGGTTTGTTTATGCCTTGCATTTACCTTTTTCATACAGTAGCGTGGAATTTGGAATTGAAACAACAATAAATGTTCCTTCCTTAACCCCTCTCTAATAACAGAAACATCTTATGAGCACATGGGGTTGAACTGACCTTTGGCTTTCAGACAAAAAAAAAAAACTTATTCGACATGACAGTACTTTCAATTTTCGAACAAACCATGTCCCCTGTAGTAGTTCATTATTTCTTCTTACAAGAGTGCATATATTTTCCACATAGTGGGCACCATGAAAAGAGAAACACCTGGTACATATCAGTGCAATTTCAAGGGAGGAGAGAAAACCATATGCAGTGCCAATCTTCAAAAGAAGTTTGAATGCATATCTAAATGCATTAGAAGATTCAAACAATTCTGCGTGAAATGTATCGCTGAGCTGAAATGCCTCTTTACCCTTGACATTTGTAAACACTGGATAGTTTCAAAGCAATAATGGTTTGACCAAGCATCTGCAAAATTTGACAGTTATTGCCCATGGCATACCATGTGTGTTTGACATATTGTGGTATAGAGATAATTGCTCTGGTTGATCCCAGCTAAACAGACTAGAATCAAATCAGTACCCACTGGAAAGGCCGGTCAATATTTGTGACCTTTTACTTATTGTTAAAGCAGGCCTTTGCTCCAAAATAACACATACATATTAGCTTTTTTATATATATATATATATATATATATATATATATATATATATATATATTGGGATTTTACTTTATGTTTTGGGGTTATTAGTTGCAAATCTATTTAGATAAAGTTAATGTAATAACAATCTACGTAGATTGACCAAACAATGCTAATAGTTGTCCACCAAAATCGATCATGATTTATTAGTTCAATTTACCACTGATTGTGTCTTTCAGATTGAAAGTATTGTGAATTGAGTCAAACAGTGCAGTCATTTCATAACAAATAACATGTAGTGGGATGATGAGGAGGGAGTACTCACTCTCCTTGGGACAGAGCATACATATGGAAGTTAGATAAACTTCAAACAAGGCCTGGACATCCTGAGTGGTGAACAGTGGTTTGGCATGTCTCATTGGACCAGAGAGGACAGAGAGTTTTGGCTGTGTTTCGAATGGAGAAGTCCCTGCTGATAAGATGTATTTGTGATGTCTAAACAGAGATGGAGATATTTGTTGTGTTTCACTGCTTTAAATGAGCTAGTCAGCATTGTGATCTTTACAAAATTGTTGTTGCAGTTTAAATATTTATCATGTCTCTCGAACTCTGCACATCTCAAAGTCTTGTTTCTAACAGTTTTAGAGACTGTAGCTTGATTACTATTTAATCTATTCTCTGTGGAAATGTCTATAGGCCTCTCTTTAGGGCAAAGGTAAATTAAATATTGGCAATAATAATCCATTCACACAACATAGTAAATATATGTAAATATTGAATATACTTCAAATTAAATATTGAGAAGGTGAATCATGAGGCCAGCATGAGTCAATTAGAGACACAGCTATTGTGAAATAAATACATTTCCCCCAAATTTTAGGCAATTACCATGAATATTAATTCAACATGAAAGCAATTTTGAAAGGGCAGGATAACATAAGGTATTCCTATTTTCCCAAAGTCAAAGTTTCCACTTGTTTCTGTTTTATTTGGCCTGGTTAGAAAGGGAGAGGACATGAAGCAATGGCTCCGTGTTGAGATGAAATGAGAAAGGTTTTTCCTCTCTGTTTTACTGTCTGCTTCCCTAATCATCCCAAATGATTCAATCATGCAGTGTCCCAACACTGCATGATACTTGTAAAACCAATGTCTATAAGCCTATAATCATATTCCAGTATATTATAGTGCACTGCAAGTGTTGTGTTGCTATCCACTACTTAGAGGTAAAATACATTGCATAAGTTTGTTTACTGATTTAGATTGTCATATCTTCAAAACAAAGAGAGGGTGGGAAAAATGAATTGCTTAAAGTTGCCAATTATTACATGATGTATCCATATTTTAATTACATTTACATTGAGATGTTAGTCATTTAGCAGAAGCTCATATCCAGAGTGACTTACAGTATCAAATCAAATCAAATTTATTTATATAGCCCTTTGTACATCAGCTGATATCTCAAAGTGCTGTACAGAAACCCAGCCTAAAACCCCAAACAGCAAGCAATGCAGGTGTAGAAGCACGGTGGCTAGGAACTCCCTGGAAAGGCCAAAACCTAGGAAGAAACCTAGAGAGGAACCAGGCTATGTGGGGTGGCCAGTCCTCTTCTGGCTGTGCCGGGTGGAGATGATAACAGAACATGGCCATGGTGTTCAAATGTTCATAAATGACCAGCATGGTCAAATAATAATAATCACAGGCAGAACAGTTAAAACTGGAGCAGCAGCACAGACAGGTGGACTGGGGACAGCAAGGAGTCATCATGTCAGGTAGTCCTGAGGCATGGTCCTAGGGCTCAGGTCCTCCGAGAGAGAGAAAGAAAGAGAGAATTAGAGAGAGCATACTTAAATTCACACAGGACACCGGATAGGACAGGAGAAGTACTCCAGATATAACAAACTGACCCTAGCCCCCCGACACATAAACTACTGCATAAATACTGTAGGCTTAGACAGGAGGGGTCAGGAGACACTGTGGCCCCATCCGATGACACCCCCGGACAGGGTCAAACAGGAAGGATATAACCCCACCCACTTTGCCAAAGCACAGCCCCCACACCACTAGAGGGATATCTTCAACCCCCAACTTTCCATCCTGAGACAAGGCCGAGTATAGCCCACAAAGATCTCCGCCACGGCACAACCCAAGGGGGGGCGCCAACCCAGACAGGAAGATCACATCAGTGACTCAACCCACTCAAGTGACGCACCCCTCCTAGGGACGGTATGAAAGAGCCCTAGTAAGCCAGTGACTCAGCCCCTGTAATAGGGTTAGAGGCAGAGAATCCCAGTGGAAAGAGGGGAACCGGCCAGGCAGAGACAGCAAGGGCGGTTCGCTGCTCCATAGCCTTTCCGTTCACCTTCACACTCCTGGGCCAGACTACACCCAATCATATGACCCACTGAAGAGATGAGTCTTCAGTAAAGACTTAAAGGTTGAGACCAAGTTTGTGTCTCTCACATGGGTAGGCAGACCATTCCATAAAAATGGAGCTCTCTGTACGTGTAGGACCAAATCAGAGAGATAGGTAGGAGCAAGCCCATGTAATGCTTTCTAGGTTAGCAGTAAAACTTTGAAATCAGCCCTTGCCTTGACAGGAAGCCAGTGTAGGGAGGCCAGCACTGGAGGAATGTGATCAAATTATTTGGTTCTAGTCAGGATTCTAGCAGCCATATTTAGCACTAACTGAAGTTTATTTAGTGCTTTATCTGGGTAGCCGGAAAGTAGAGCATTGCAGTAGTCTAACCTAGAAGTGACAAAAGCATGGATACATTTTTCTGCATAATTTTTGGACAGAAAGTTTCAGATGTTTGCAATGTTACGTAGATGGAAAAAAGCTGTCCTTGAAACAGTCTTGATATGTTCTTCAAAAGAGAGATCAGGGTCCAGAGTAACGCCGAGGTCCTTCACAGTTTTATTTGAGACGACTGTACAACCATTAAGATTAATTGTCAGATTCAACCGAAGATCCCTTTGTTTCTTGGGACCTAGAACAAGCTTCTCTGTTTTGTCCGAGTTTAAAAGTAGAACCTTTGCAGCCATCCACTTCCTTATGTCTGAAACACATACTTGGGGCGGCAGGGTAGCCTAGTGGTTAGAGTGTTGGACTAGTAACCGGAAGGTTGTGAGTTCAAACCCCCGAGCTGACAAGGTACAAATCTGTCGTTTCTGCCCTTGAACAGGCAGTTAACCCACTGTTCCCAGGCCGTCATTGAAAATAAGAATTTGTTCTTAACTGACTTGCCTGGTTAAATAAATTTAAAATACTTCTAGCAAGGGCAATTTTGGGGCTTCACCATGTTTCATTGAAATGTACAACTGTGTGTCATCTGCATAGCAGTGAAAGTTAACATTATGTTTTCGAATGACATCTCCAAGAGGTAAAATATATAGTGAAAACAATAGTGGTCCTAAAACGGAACCTTGAGGAACACTGAAATGTACATTTGATTTGTCAGAGAACAAACCATTCACAGAGACAACCTGATATCTTTCCGACAGATAAGATCTAAACCAGGCCAGAACTTGTCCGTTTAGACCAATTTGGGTTTCCAATCTCTCCAAAAGAATGTGGTGATCGATGGTATCAAAAGCAGCACTGAGGTCTAGAAGCACGAGGACAGATGCAGAGCCTCGGTCTGATGCCATTAAAAGGTCATTTACCACCTTCACAAGTGCAGTCTCAGTGCTATGATGGGGTCTAAAACCAGACTGAAGCATTTCGTATACATTTTTTGTCTTCAGGAAGGCAGTGAGTTGCTGCGCAACAGCCTTTTCTAAAATTTATGAGAGGAATGGAAGATTCGATATAGGCCGATAGTTTTTTATATTTTCTGGGGCAGGGTTTGGCTTTTTCAAGAGAGGCTTTATTACTGCCACTTTTAGTGAGTTTGGTACACATCCGGTGGATAGAGAGCCGTTTATTATGTTCAACATAGTAGGGCCAAGCACAGGAAGCAGCTCTTTCAGTAGTTTAGTTGGAATAGGGTCCAGTATGCAGCTTGAAGGTTTAGAGGCCATGATTATTTTCATCATTGTGTCAAGAGATATAGTACTAAAACACTTGAGTGTCTCTCTTGATCCTAGGTCCTGGCAGAGTTGTACAGACTCAGGACAACTGAGCTTTGAAGGAATACACAGATTTAAAGAGGAGTCCGTAATTTGCTTTCTAATAATCATGATCTTTTCCTCAAAGAAGTTCATGAATTTATTACTGCTGACGTGAAAGCCATCCTCTCTTGGGGAATGCTGCTTTTTAGTTAGCTTTGCGACAGTATCAAAAAGGAATTTCGGATTGTTCTTATTTTCCTCAATTAAGTTGGGAAAATAGGATGATCGAGCAGCAGTAAGGGCTCTTCGGTACTGCACAGTACTGTCTTTCCAAGCTAGTCGGAAGACTTCCAGTTTGGTGTGGCGCCATTTCCGTTCCAATTTTCTGGAAGCTTGCTTCAGAGCTCGGGTATTTTCTGTATACCAGGGAGCTAGTTTCTTATGAGAAATGTTTGTAGTTTTTAGGGGTGCAACTGCATCTAGGGTATTGCGCAAGGTTAAATTGAGTTCCTCAGTTAGGTGGTTAACTGATTTTTGTCCTCTGGTGTCCTTGGGTAGACAGAGGGAGTCTGGAAGGACATCAAGGAATCTTTGTGTTGTATGTGAATTTATAGCATGACTTTTGATGTTCCTTGGTTGGGGTCTGAGCAGATTATTTGTTGCAATTGCAAACGTAATAAAATGGTGGTCCGATAGTCCAGGATTATGAGGAAAAACATTAAGATTTATTCCATGGGACAAAACTAGGTCCAGAGTATGACTGTGACAGTGAGTAGGTCCAGACACATGTTGGACAAAACCCACTGAGTCGATGATGGCTCCAAAAGCTTTACCATGTGAATATTAAAGTCACCAAAGATTAGAATATTATCTGCTATGACTACACGGTCCGATAGGAATTCAGGGAACTCAATGAGGAACGCTGTATATGGCCCAGGAGGCCTGTAAACAGTAGCTATAAAAAGCGATTGAGTAGGCTGCATAGATTTCATGACTAGAAGCTCAAAAGACGAAAACGTCATTTTTTTTTTGTAAATTGAAATTTGCTATCATAAATGTTAGCAACACCTCCGCCTTTGCGGGATGCATGGGGGATATGGTCACTAGTGTAGCCAGGAGGTGAGGCCTCATTTAACACAGTAAATTCATCAGGCTTAAGCCATGTTTCAGTCAGGCCAATCACATCAAGATTATGATCAGTGATTAGTTCATTGACTATAATTGCCTTTGAAGTAAGGGATCTAACATTAAGTAGCCCTATTTTGAGATGTGAGGTATCATGATCTCTTTCAATAATGACAGGAATGGAGGAGGTTTTTATCCTAGTGAGATTGCTAAGGTGAACACCGGCATGTTTAGTTTTGCCCAACCTAGGTCGAGGCACAGACACGGTCTCAATGGGGATAGCTGAGCTGACTACACTGACTGTGCTAGTAGCAGATTCCACTATGCTGGCAGGCTGGCTAACAGCCTGCTGCCTGGCCTGCACCCTATTTCATTGTGGAGCTAGAGGACTTTGAGCCCTGTCTATGTTGGTAGATAAGATGAGAGCAACCCTCCAGCTAGGATGGAGTCCGTCACTCCTCAGCAGGTCAGGCTTGGTCCTGTTTGTGGGCCAGTCCCAGAAAGAGGGCCAATTATCTACAAATGATATCTTTTGGGAGGGGCAGAAAACAGTTTTCAACCAGCGATTGAGTTGTGAGACTCTGCTGTAGAGCTCATCACTCCCCCTAACTGGGAGGGGGCCAGAGACAATTACTCGATGCTGACACATCTTTCTAGCTGATTTACACGCTGAAGCTATGTTGCGCTTGGTGATCTCTGACTGTTTCATCCAAACATCGTTGGTGCCGACGTGGATAACAATATCTCTATATTCTCTACACTCTCCAGTTTTAGCCTTAGCCAGCACCATCTTCAGATTAGCCTTAATGTCGGTAGCCCTGCCCCCTGGTAAACAGTGTATGATCGCTGGATGATTTGTTTTAAGTCTAATACTGCGGGTAATGGAGTTGCCAATGACTAGAGTTTTCAATTTGTCAGAGCTAACGGTGGGAAGCTTTGGCGTCTCAGACCCCGTAACGGGAGGAGTAGAGACAAGAGAAGGCTCGGCCTCTGACTCCAACTCATTGCTTAATGGGGAAAACCGGTTGGAAGTTTCTGTCGGTTGAATGAGCAACACCATTTGAGCATTCCTACAGCATTTCCCTCCAGAAACCTTGAGAAAGTTGTCCGGATGCGGGGACCGTGCGAGGGGATTTATATTAACGTTACTATCTGTACTTACTGATGGCACAGACACTGTTTCATCCTTTCCTACACTGAAATTACCCTTGTCTAGCGATTGCGTCTGAAGCTGGGCTTGTAGCACAGCTATCCTCGCCGTAAGGCAATCGTTCTCCTGTATAATATGAGTACAGCGACTGCAATTAGAAGGCATCATGTTAATGTTACTACTTAGCTTCGGCTGTTGGAGGTCCTGACGAACCATGTCCAGATAAAGCTTCCGGAGTGAAAAAGTTGAATGAAAAAAAAAGTTGAGGGAAAAACCAAAAATATAAACGGTAATTAAAAAGTAAAAACCGTGAAGTTGTCAGGTAGCAAAGTAAGGTTGGCAACAAAATGCACAGCAACACATAAACAAGTCTGCAAGTTGTCCTTGGTATGACAATCTTTCTGAAGTTTGGTACGGAGCTGTCTGTTCAAGCTGCCATCTTGGCACCCTCTTTAATGATATGAGTAAGTGCATTCATCTTAAGATAGATAGGTGGGACAACCACATTCTCACTAATTGGTAGGGTTTCAGATGTTTTTGTAAGATGAGCAGGAAATCTGCTGTCCTAGTTTCAGGGGGAAGCTGGTTCCACCATTGGGGTGCCAGGACAGAGAATACCTTTGACTGGGCTGCCCTCCCATAGGGGTGGGCCAAGAGACCAGAGGTGGCAGAACGGAGTAGTTGGGTTGGGGTGAAGGCTTTGAGCATACCCTGAACATAGGGAGGGGCAGTTCCTCTTGCTGCTCCATAGTCTTGTAGAGAATGCAAGCTTTGATTGGAAGCCAGTGGTGTGTGCAGAGAACTTGGTAAGGATGAACAGCAGGCGGGCTGAGGCGTTCTGGATCAGTTGCAGAGGTTTGATGTGACAAGTGCAGACCGGAGATGACAAGAGCCTGGATTAAGGCCTGCACCGCTTCCTGTGTGAAATGCGGTCATACTCTATGGAAGTTGTAGAGCATGAACTTGCAAGAGCGAGTCACTGCTTTATGTTTTATAGAGAACGACAGGGTATTGTCCAAGGTCATGCCAAGGTTCTTTGGACACTGGGAGGTGGACATCGTTGAGTTGTCAACCGGAATGGAGAGGTCTTGGCGTGGACAGGCTTTCTCCAGGAGGAAGAGCAGCTACGTTTTGTTGAGGTTGAGCTTGAGGTGGTGGGCCGACATCCAAGGGGAGATATCTGCCAGGCATGCAGAGTTGTGTGTCGAAGGGGGGGAAGGAGAAAAGTAATTGAGTGTTTTCTGCATAATAATAGTAGGAGAGACCATGTGAGGATATGGTGATGCCGAGTGACTTGGTGTATAGAGAGAAGAGGAGATGGCCAAGAACCAAGCCCTGTGTGACACCAGTAGAGAGAACCTGGCGCAGACACAGACCCACTCCATGTCACGTGGGAGGAGTGGCCTGCCAGGTAGGATGCAATTCAAGAGTTTGCAGAGCCTGAGGCAGCCAGCCTTGAGACGGTGGAGAGGAGGATCTGATGGTTCACAGTGTCAAAGGCAGGAGATAGATCTAGGAGAATGAGAACAGAGGAGAGAGTCAGCTTTGGCAGTGGGAGTGCCTCCGTGACACAGAGATCAGTCTCTTGAAGCCTGACTGGTTAGGGTCAAGAAGATTGTTCTGAGAGAGATAACGAGAGTTAGTCAGAGACAGCACGCTTAAGTGTTTTGGAACGAAAAGAAAGAGGATCGTTTTTGATATCAGAGGGGTCGTGTGTGGGTTTCTTGAGGAGGGGAGCGACTCTGGACATTTTGAAGTCAGAGGGGATGGACCCTGTCAAAATCAAATACAAGTCAGATAATGTATTTTTAGACTAGCAGTGAAATGCTTACTTACGGGGCACTTCCCAACAATGCAGGGAGAAAGACAATAGAGAAATTATAATAAAACACATAATAATAAATACACAATGGTACCAGTACCGAGTCGATGTGCATGGGTTCTAGGTAATTAAGGTAGATATGTACATGTACATATAACTAGGAATAAAGTGACAGATAATAAACAGTAGCAGCAGCGTATGTGAGTCTAAAAGGTCAGTGCAAAAAGGGTCAATGTAGATAGTTAAATATTTAACAAAAAAACTACCCGGACTAACTATTTAGCAATCTTATGGCTTGGGGGTAGAAGCTGTTCAGGGTCCTATTGGTTCCAGACTTGGTGCATCGGTACCGCTTGCTGTGCGGTAGCAGAGAGAACAGTCTATGACTTGGGTGGCTGGAGTCTTTGGCAATTTTGACACTGCCCAGTACATCACCTCGGCCACAGTGATGTACTGGGATACCCTCTGTAGTGCCTTGCGGTTGGATGCCAAGTAGTTGCTATATCAAGCAGTGATGGAGCCAGTCAAAATGCTCTCAAAGGTGCAGCTGTAGAACATTTTGAGGTACTGAGGGCCCATGCCAAATCTATTCAGCCTCCTAAGGAGGAAGAGGCGTTGCCGTGCCCTCTTCATGACTATGTTGGTGTGTGAGGACCATGATAGATCCTTCGTGATGTGGACACCGAGGAACTTGAAGCTCTTGACCCGCTCCGCTACAGCCCTGTTGATGTGAATGGGGACGTGTTCGACCCTCCGTTTCCTGTAGTCCACGATCAGCTCCTTTGTCTTGCTGACGCTGAGGGAGAGGTTGTTGCCCTGGCACCACACTGCCAGGTCTCTGACCTCCCTATAGGCTGTCTCATCATCGTCAGTGATCAGATCTTCCACTATTGTGTCATTGGCAAACTTAATAATGGTGTTGGAATAGTTACAAGGCAACGCAGTTATGGGGGAACAGGGAGTACAGGAGGGGATTAATCACACACCCGAGGGACCCCCGTGTTGAGGGTCAGTGTGGCGGATGTGTTGTTGCCTACCCTTACTACCTGAGGGTGGCTCGTCAGGAAGTCCAGGATGCATTTGCAGAGGGAGGTGTTTAGTTCCAGGGAGCTTAGTGATGAGCTTGGAGGGCACTATGATGTTGAACACTGAGCACAATTAACAGCATTCTCACATAGGTGTTCCTCTTGTCCAGGTGGTAAAGGGCAGTGCTGAGTGCAATAGAGATTGCATGGATCTGTTGGGGCGGTATACAAATGGGTCCAGGGTGCCTGGGATGATGGTGTTGATGTGAGAGATATGTGAGTGCTACGGGGCGATAGTCACTTAGACAGGTTACCTTGGCATTCTTGGGAACATGGACTATGGTGGTATGCTTGAAACATGTAGGTATTACAGACAGTGGTAAGAGATGAGTTGATGAGGGAAGTGATGAATGGGAGAAGGTCTCCACAGATGGTGCATAATGACTGAGGAATTATCCGTAATGACAGACCATATTGTTGTTTCTTGGGTGGCTTTGTGGCCAATTAACATTTAAACCATATGCCTAAGCGATCATCATGAAGGGTGTCCTGCCACCATTTCGATGTGGAACGAGATGTGTTTTATAGCCGCTATGTTCCACTAAGATAGAAACTCTAATCACGGCAACCTGCTCCTCCTCAGGTGCCCAACCCTCTACATATCATAACAGATAACTGGATACACAAGACTCATTCATTGACGCTAGCTAGCATGTTGTTTAGCTAGCTCAGCTTGAAATGGTGGCCATTGTTGCTACATGCAACTCCAATGGATGCCATTCAGTGGATGGTTTCTTCAGGTTTGAACATTCCACTTCAGAATGTCAAAATATTTGTAATTAAAGCAGGTCCGATGCATATAGTAAATGGGTGGAAATTAGCATCTCCCAGATTTGCGGCTATTGCTAACCGGATGTTAATGAAGAGTAATTAACCAGAAACATCTACTTTTGCCTATTTTTTACTGTCTTACTATGTACTGTGAACCAATGAGTTCATCTTAACACCATTAAAGGACAGGTAGCACGATCTATTTGCACACATCTAGCAGGCCTCATGCACTCCCTGTTTTCCTGTTTATGTTTTACTTTACGTCATGCTCACCTCCTACTGCACCAACACAACCACTCTCTCTCTCTGAGTCACTTAGCCTGCCCTGCCTAAAGGTCCTGTACAGCCTCCCCCAGCCTCCACCCTAACAGAATAGCCTGCATGCGTGGCAGGAGTCAAGCTTATACCAACAGATAGCATCATAGTAACTGTGATTATAGCACAGACAGTGAGTGATGATTTCCTCTTCACTGGAGAGGGTGTAGCATGCTGCTTAACATGGAGAGGGGGTTTCAGTGTACATTTTAGGACACCCTTGGTGGCTTGAAGCTGAGGGTGTCCTAAAATGCGCACCATAGTAGAGTTCCCACATTGGCTTCAAGGGTTTGGAGTCCTCTATTAAATACAGTGTTGCCTGCATATAACAGAAAAGCTCCTACATTCGGATGTCGGAGCTTCTCATGACGTCACAGCCCTCACCTCATAGCCTGTTTGACCACAGGATGCCCTCTTAGAAGAGTTTTCAACTGTTTTGCACAGTTTAGACTGCGGGTAACAAACTAGTCATAATTTTCTCATATTTCATCCTTACATCCATCCACCATGCATCAGCAATATGTATATTAAAGCAAACAACTGGGATTGCTTGAAGCTGGCTGGGTTTGTGCTTTGGTTTCAAACATAGGCTCTTCTCTTCTCAGAGGTGGGGGAAAAACTGAGCCTGAGTAGGGATGGCCACGCCTTTGCAGTCAGTGTCAGGTGAGTCATTTTATGTGGTAGTTCAGGTTGCGGTCAGTCTGAATGAGACCTGGGTTCAAATACTATTTGATTGAGCATGCCTGGCACAATATAACCATTAGATTGGCGCAAAACTGCAGACCCTGCCCTTTGTTTTTATTTGAAACATGTCAAGTACTGTTTGAACCCAGGTCTGGTCTGAAGTGCTTGGCTTGTCTTGCAGCCGCAGGGGATAACGAGTCATACCATGCAGGAGGGCAAGAGAGGGAAAAAAATGGTGTATACTTAATTCATCCTCTTGTGACAGGTGTTGTTTGTTTGTTTTTTTTACCTAGAAATTAAAGTAAGCCTCTTCAGAGTTGGAGCAGAGGGTACCAGACCTTGGTGACTGGGCCAAATTACTGCCTCTACCACTTTGAAAGATTCAAGGTCTCTGTGTTTTTTATAATTCAGGTCACCAGTTGGAATGCTGTCATTTTAGAATATAAAATAAGATATGCCATTTAGCAGACGGTTTTATCCAAAGTGACTTACAGACAAAAAAGTCAAAAAGAATTACGTATGGGTGGTCCAGGGAATCAAGTTAAAAATTTAAAAGTTGATTTGTCACATGCACAGGATACAGCAGGTGTAAAACAGTATATAAAGTAAAGTATAAAGTCATCTTATAAAGTACTATTATAAAGTAAGACGAAGTACAAAGTACGAACATGAGAAGTATGAAAAAAACACAAAAACACAAGAATGCAAGCCATATTCAGGGTCAGTGCCAGTACCGTAATTACAATGTGCAGGGTTACTGGAGTAGTTGAGGTAGATATATGTACGTGTAAAAATGTCAGGATAAGTAATAATGGTAATAATAATCAATAATAATCAATATAGCAGCAGCGTAAGTGGTGAGTGCATGGTGATGAGTGAGTGTGTGTATGCAGTGCCATTACAACGTTTTCAAACCTCTTGACTTTTTCCACACTTTGTTTTGTTACAGCCTGAATTAAAAATGGCAATTTAGATCTACACCCAATACCCCATCATGTCAAAGTGGAATTATGTTTTGGCTGTGATAGGAAAAAACTGAGGATGGATCAATAACATTGTATTCACTCCACAATACTAAACTACATTACAGAGTGAAAATAAGCATTTAAGCATGGTGGTGGTTGCATCATGTTATGGGTATGATTGTCATCAGCAAGGACTAGGGAATTTTTGGGGGAATAAATAGAAAAAGATTAGAGCTAAGCACAGGCAAAGCCCCAGAGGAAAACCTGGTTCAGACTGCTTCCCACCACATGGAGACAAATTCAGCAAGACAATATCCTAAATCGCAAGGCCAAATATACAGTGGAGTTACTTACCAAGATGACATTAAATGTTCCTAGGTTACAGTTTTGACTTTAATCAGCTTGAAAATCTATGGCAAGACTTTAAAATGTCTGTCTAGCAATAATCAACAACCAACTCAGAGCTTGAAGAATTTTTAAAAGAATAATGGGAAAATATTGTACGATCCATGTTTGCCTAGCTCTTAGAGGCTTACCCAGAAAGACTCACAGCTGTAATCAATGCCAAAGGTGATTCTAACATGTATTGACTCAGGGGGTTGAATACTTATCTAATCAAAATATTTAAATGTTTTTTTCTCCATTAATTAAATGTTTTTATTTTTTGTTAACACTTCACTTGGCACCCAGTTTATGTCATAATATGTCATAACAGCTGACATAACTTGTCATAACCTGTCATAATATGGTCATAACACTGTCGTGACTCATATATGTACACATGTTGTGACATACATTTTGTTATCTTATGGCTGCTTATGACACGTAAGAGGGTCAAAACCCACATTTATTCTCATTCGTATTTTCCTTGCAAAGAAGTTTCCTTTCATTTGAACGTCTGTTTCTTAAATCCTTTGTTGTTGTTTTTTAATCATATTGTAAATCATTTGTAGAAAATACACTCTATGACATTGTCATGGAATCATTATGACCATCCTGTGTCACTTTTACCTGGACTAAAAAGATACACTTTATCACATTGTCAAGAAGCATTATGATCATCTGTGTCACTTTACTTGGACTAAGGAAATACACTTTATGGCACTGTCAAGAAGCATTATGACCATCATAATCATTTAAGCCAGATAGGCCTATATGTCCTCATATCAGTCATCAGTCAAAAAGAGGGTGTCTTATCCTGGTCCTGAAATCTGCTCTTGAATTCATCCCAGTCATCAGCAACAGAGCATTGGGATAGGTGCATGTCTAATATCAATGTGTGCGCAATTACAGTGTCAATTACAGTTTCAAGTAAAGTGTTACATTATTTTTCTTTCACTTTAACATTGCATAATATTTTGGGTAGATCGTTGACAAATGACAATTCATTCCATTTTAATCCCACTTTGTAAAATAACACAATATGGAAAACGTGTGAATACTTTCTGAAGGCACTGTATAATATGTGTATGGTGTCAATAAATGTGTGTATTTTTGTGCGTGCGTGTGTGTGTGTGTGTGTGTGCGTGTGCATGTGTGTGCCCGAGCATGTGAGCTAGAGTGTCAGTGTAGGTGTGTGTGAATGAGTGGCTATAGACCTGTGAGTGAGCATAGAGTCAGTGCAGATAGTCTGTGGGAGCGGGTGAGCAGCCGTTGCTTAGCTATTCAGCAGTCTTATTGCTTGGGGAAAGAATCTGTCTCGGTTGGTCCGAGACCCTATGCTCCGGTACCGCCTGCAGGACGGTAGCAGAGAGAACAGTCCATTGCTGCGGTGACTGGTGTCTTCAGCATTTTTTTCTGTATTTTCCTCAGACATCTGGCGTTGCAAGAGCCATGCTCTACCAACTGAGCTTTTGTGGTTATAATTAAGCAGATCCTAACGATTAATATGAATCATTTAGGGTCCGTGTTTACTTGGTTGCAAACAAAACAGTGCCTATACACAATCAATTTCTGAAGAGTAAAAACAGTAGGATGAGTGAATAATAAGTCCTCAGTATCTGATTTTCCCACAGCTCTTACACCAATCAGCTCTTACACCAAGCCTGTAATGTCTCAGAGTGAATGGTGATACAATTAAACAGGAATTTTTATGCAGATTATCAAGTGCTGCAAACCAAGAGGATGCATGAGGAGGAAGAGAGGGGGGAGCAGCTAGCAGGGGTTGCATGGGGGAATTTCCAGACATGTGTTTTTGTTTTAAAATAGATTTATAAATCTCTTTGTTTTAGAATCCAGGGGTTGACCTATAGTATACCTCCCCGCCTTCTCACCCTCTCCAATCTTGTTTAAGCCTTTAATCAAATGCACATCTGGATTGCATTGCTCGGCTGCAGAGAGAGAGGCCTGATTGCTGTTTAGCGGACCACGCGATGATGTCACTTCTCATTTTGATGCTGCCCAAAGCAGTCACATGTATCTTCCTGTCTGAAGATACAGGACACGGCAGCAAGCTGGGTCACACCATTGGTCAAACTCAGATAATAAGAGTTCTCTGCATGGCACTCGAGGTCACACAACTGATAAGGGCTGCAGGGTGATGCTGCCTGCTTAGTATGCTATCTAGAAGCAGGATGTCTTCAGTGCATTTCCGCATCATGTTTAATTGGATGATTATGATTAGTATGATTAGTATGATTGGTAATGGCATAAAGTATAATAACAATACTTTAAAAATAACTTACAAATTCGTAACATATCATAAGAATTGCATGACGTAACATATCACACAAAATGGATGATGTTGTGCAAAATGATGCACCATTTTCGGGGAGCCCTTTTTGGCTCATGCTACTTTCAAAACTACTGGCTGAAATTATACAAAACCTTTATAACTCATCTTAAACGTGATGTGATGAGAACAAAGCAAAAAGAAAGTTAATAAAAGTTGGTCGAAAATTAAAAGGCTAGCAAAAAGACAAATGGAAAACATTGATTGGTAGCACATCCTTTAATTGACCTGCTGAATGTTTTACAAGGCTGTCAAGCAGACATAACATTGGTCAGTAGACAGCATGTATTCACGACTCTTCAAGTTGATGAGGAATCAGGAATTTCTAGGATGACTATGACATTTCCTGTGTCAGAAACTATCCCACCGACCAACCACCTCCTCAATAGCAACCTAGGCCCCCCACACAACACTGGCATTCTCCTTTCTCAATAGAGCTTATGAGAGCTTTTCACTTTCTAAGGAACCCACAGAAGTTGAGAAGTTGTGGACAAAACACTGACTGACTTTCATTACCAAAGCCTCCTCCAAGCTACTGGGCAAAGACAACTAACGCGGATTAAGACCACACAGCAGCGATGAGATAAAGGAAATAATAATGCTGTGTTACACTTTCCTAACATAACACTCAAGACTGGTATAATGAAACAACATCTTCTCAGGCTATGCTTACACAGGCAGCCCAATTCTGAGCTTTTTTCACAAATTGGTCTTTTGAGCAATCAGATCAGATCTGATGTGAAAAGATCTGATGTGATTGGTCAAAAGACCAATTAGTGGGGGGGGGGATCAGAATTGGGCTGCCTGTGTAAACACTGCCTTTGTAACTGGCTGAATGCCTTCAACACGGAGGGTGTGAACATTTGCAGGACATTGAGTGCAGTTTGAATCTAGTCATGTACACCTGTGATATAGCTAACATTGGCCTACATTCAAATTGTTCAGCTTTAACACGTGATAACCGACATTCGTCGCCAAAATTTCAATAATAATATATGTTTTTTTAATATACAGTACCTGTCAAAGGTTTGGTTACACATACTCATTCAAGGGTTTTTCTTTATTTGTACTATTTTCTATATTGTAGAATAATTGTGAAGACATCAAAACTATGAAATAACACATATGGGAAAATGTATCAGCCAAAAAAGTGTTAAACAATCAAAATATATTTTAGATTCTTCAAAGTAGCCACCATTTGCCTTGATGACAGCTTTGCACACTCTTGGCATTCTCTCAAACAGATTCACCTGGAATGCTTTTCCAACAGTCTTGAAGGAGTTCCCACATATACTGAGCACTTGTTGGCTGCTTTTCCTTCACTCTCAGGTCCAACTCATCCCAAACCATCTCAATTGGGTTGAGGTTGGGTGATTGTGGAGGCCTGACACAGCACTCCATCAGTCTCCTTCTTCGTCAAATACCCCTTACACAGCCTGGAGATGTGTTGGGTTATTGTCCTGTTGAAAAACAAATGATATTCCCACTAAGCACAAACCAGATGGGATGGTGTATCGCTGCAGAACGCTGTGGTAGCCATGCTGGTTAAGTGTGCCTTGAATTCTAAATAAATCACAGAAAGTGTCACCAGCAATTCGACCTTGAAGTCCTGATTCACGCAGTCTTCTCTGAACAGTTGATGTTGATATGTGTGTGTTACTTGAACTCTGTGAAGCATTAATTTGGGCTGCAATTTCTGAAGTGCAATTAACTGTAATGAACTTATCCTCTGCAGCAGAGGTAACTCTGGGTCTTCCTTCCAAATAGGCTATCTTCTGTATACCACCTCTACCTTGTCACAACACAACACAACTCAAATGCATTAAGAAGGAAATAGAATCCACAAATTAACTTTTAACAAGGCACCCCTGTTAATTGAAATGCATTCCAGGTGACTACCTCATGAAGCTGATTGAGAGAATGCTGGTTTGTTTAACACTTTTTTGGTTACTACATGATTCCATGTGTTATTTCATAGTTTTCATGGCTCACTAATATTCTACAGTGTAGATAATAGTACAAATAAAGAAAATCCGTATTTTTGGTAACAGGAAATTGTACCATTTATTGTATGTGACAATATACAAAAGTTTTTGAGAAAAAAATCTATATTTTTTAATTTAATTACATTTTTAAAATTTTATTAAGTAAATGTAATTATTGGTTTCATCTGATTTTGATAAGAGATTTGAAGGTTATTTGTTGATTTTAAGGTTGTCATTAGATTTGGGATGGGCTGGTGTCGCAAGAAATTCTTGGGAGAAAAATGGGGTCCCCAGAACTTCGGGCCAAAAAAATGGCGGCCCCGCTGAACAAGTTTGAATACTGCTGGTCTACACGTTTTTGTTCTGGAGCAGGTGTTGTTTTGTGACAATGACCACAAGAGCACCCATTGACTGATTTGACAGCTCTAACACAGTTAAACTCCAACATCGCCAAAATAAAAACAATGACATGCAATGCGATATTCGGTTATCGCGAGTTAATGCAGAACTGATTGAATTTATTCCATTTATTCCATAGTATAGTCTTTTTGACATTTGACAAAAATTCAGTCCATAATTCTTCAGAGCTTTTGTTGTATTTTAATTTGTCTTCATCGTGGTGAAAAAGAGAGAGACATCATGAATTATTGCCAATGGTCATGGTAATGTCAATAATTAGTTCCTATTTAAGTCCATATTACAAGGTCCCCACACTGTGTTAGGATTAGGATCAGAATATGATTGATGATAGTATAATGACAGCGCCAGGTTCCATTCCTCTTCACAGTCGTCTTGCTGACATGGTCTTGAACTTGAACAATTTGTTAAGACAAATACTGCTGTTCTATTCTATCAAAATATCTTTAATTATATTCAAATATGTCTTAATAACATGACAAGCCAAGAGAGAATTTGGTATCACAATTAGTACATGACATTGGCCTCCAATTCTTTTCTTAGTTTGAGTCAGAAAGAGTTTTTCATCTGTCTCTCAAAATGAATGAGTTTGATAGCCATGTAACGTACAAACCCACTCAGACAAACATTCCAGCAAAGTGGCCAATGGAAAACATGGGACCTCAGATCCAACATCACTGATTGTTCTGGGATTTTCCATGCATACTGTAATCATGATCTGAGAGCCTTTACCTGGCATCATGGAAGTTACTGCAAATGTTAACAACGTGCCTACGCATTAAGTCCATGATTACTCTGTTGGTGATGAAGTGTAGGGTTTCACTATTAGAAAGTCCTGTGGATATTATTACAACCACCCAACTATTTCTCACTAACGAGTGAAAAATGTGGCTTTTTATCTACATAGATTGAAATACTGATATGAATCTGTTTTTATGAAGAATAGCCCTATTTTGAAAGCATTAACAATCTTTATTGTCAGAAGTGGCTGTAATTGAGAGAATGATCTGCTATAGGAGGGAAAGAGATGAAAAAAATAGTCTGAACAAAATATAGTTGAAGTCCATTATGTTATTGCCTTTATGGAAATCAGTGAAATGACCTCCTCTAACAGGGCCTAAACAGCAGTGGTTTAAGTGAAACCGTATGTGGCAATTTTTTCAGTTACTCTGGACAACTGTATATTAAAAACAGCAGGAAAGCTTATGCTGGGTGCTTTGTAATTTTGACACCACTTGATGATTTATTTTAATGGAAAATCTTTATCCACACTAAATTAAATATCTCCAAGGAATGTGTCTTTAATCATGTTTAACAATTGGCTACAGCCATGAAAAGGCAGCAGCGATAGAAGAATTGAAATGCTATGAATCCAAACACATATTTGTTAGAACAATAAAACAATAAATACTGTACATTATGTAACCACAGTGTAGTTATGCTGTATCCAACTGTGTAAATGTAATGTAATTAGACAGATCAATGGAAAGGGTGACGGTTTAAGTCTGCAACCATATGAACTCTGCTGAAAGAATGTAGGAGCTGCATCATAGGTGTTAACAAACACATGTTCCTTATTGTTCAAAGGAGGTATGCTAGCTATAGAATTTCAGGATGTCTAACATTCTATTGCTGTCATACTCATATAGCAGCCAAAAGGGATATCCGGCCAACACACACTTATTTTTTAATGTCCCCCTTGCTAATATAATTGAGTGTTAGTGTTATACTATAATATTTGGTGATGAAAGGCCACATAAGTACCGATACAGTGTCTTATACCTTGTAAGTACTGGGCCGTCACTGATTTGTGAGGTCCCATGTTACACGGACCAACCTTTGAAGTGGATGTTAAGGCAATACATCACAGCACTTTAGTGAATAGAAAACATTTTATGTCTTTTAGCAATTTTAGGCATCCCATTAACATCTGCTTTCGATATTTATAAAGTCCTGTCTTCAGTCTCAATGACGCCTTGTAGTTTTTCCTCTGTCTGCTGCATGCCTTTGAAAAATGTGGACATCCCAAGTTCCAATAGATTGCATTTATCTCAAACATATGAAACGTGCAGCTATGGATTTCCTTTATAACCTTAATATTTGTGTATTTAACTTTAGAGCTGAAGAGACGAGACTGTAATCGGATGAGGGAATTAAAGGACCTTGGCGGTATTTCTGAACCTGCTTTTCTTTGTCAATGAAGTACAGTTGAAGTCGGAAGTTTACATACACTTAGGTTGGAGTCATTAAAACTTGTTTTTCAACCACTCCACACATTTCTTGTTAACAAACTATAGTTTTGGCAAGTCGTTTAGGACATCTACTTTGTGCATGACACAAGTCATTTTTACAACAATTGTTTACAGACAACTGTATGACAATTCCAGTGGATCAGAAGTCTACAAACACTAGGTTGACTGTGCCTTTAAACAGTTTGGAAAATTCCAGAAAATTATACCATGGCTTTAGAAGCTTCTGATAGGCTAATTGACATCATTTGAGTCAAATGGAGGTGTACCTGTGGATGTATTTCAAGGCCTGACTGAGGGGGCAAAGAAGAGCTGTCCTCCTTGGAAGAGCAGACCTAACATTAATGAGGGTAATGGGTTTTAACGTAAAAGGGTTTTGCTGATTACGCTGCTTATCCAAATGACGAGTATAAGACATTTCAAAAGAGGAAGCCATTTATCTATGCAGGACAGCAGCACTGGTCTGGAGAAGCTCACTGTGCTAACTCTTATCACCAAAAGCCTGACGAGAATCAGTGCATGATGGCACTCATTTGATCTCCAAGGAGGCAGTAGACTGTCTACTGTCAACTACTGACCTCAGCTGCTCTATATCCATTCACCCACATGTATTTATCTTCAGGGAGTTTCACCATTCTATGAGATAAATTGGACAATTACTATTTTGCAAAAACACTCACGCAGGGGTTGGCTGTAAAAAAATATAAAAAAACTCAAGCAGATTCTACTTGGACGGGACACTTGAACCCCGAGAGAGAACTTGTCAATGACACTGTGAGTTGTTTCACCCCTAGAAATGAGTCGAAAATACTTCCACAAAATACCTTCCAGATTTGGGAATAAATAACACGCATGTCTAGTCTCTATCCCCAAGCAACAGCTATGCTATGATCATACACAGACCTTCTGTCAGTTCAGAAATCATTAGAGAAAATGTGCTTCTAAAAAAAGATGAAAGCGTTGCAGCTGGAGCAGTGAGGTGGCCTTAAGCAGGTCTGCAGTGCTGTTGCGTGCTATCTGCTTCATCTCTGGGCACCTGGAGGTATAGAGGATGAACAGAAACACATGTGACCTGCAGGAGTGATTTCTGACAACAGTACGGGTCAGGTCATTCTCCATCTTCCTCTCTGTTTGAAGACGGGAAGGTAACACATTCTTTGAACCGTTAGGGGCCAGAAGCCCACATAACACTATCATAAACATAGGAGTCTTTGAGGAGATGAATTCACAATCTAGATAGGCCACTGAAATATGGCCAAGATATTCCAATGGCCAATTTACTTTTAATGTTCTATTTGACAGCTTTATGGTATGGTATGATTAGTGGGATCATATGCATTATTCTTGTTCTTTGCAATCTAGTTTAGTAACCATGCATGAGCATTCTTGAAGCTAATGCCTAGGCTTTAGCTCAGAGGGCGAATGCAGTCTTTAGTTGTTTAGATGACCCTGGTTTAAAACCCAATTGGGGTATCAATACTATCAGTGGTATTAGATTTCCAATCACTTTTGTCATTGTTTTGACCTTTTCTAGCATACTCTTTTCCAAATGATGTAATCACTCAGTTTTGGTGGCCAATTTTCACTACATTGTATGATTAATGAGAAAAATAACTGGCAAGTTTGTTATCAACAACTTCACTCCCAGAAATGCAATCCTCATAATCACTCCGTTGATCTTTAAATAAGCCTGGTGGGTGAGAAACTACACTTTCCATAACCTGTCAAGACAACTTAAGATGGTAAATTACATTTTGTTTTGGCCAGACCAAACATATTAAATCAATATAATCTGAGCTCAATTTTCTCTGTTATTTGTATCAAGAGCCTCCTCATACCCTAGTTTACCTCATGACCATATTCCTATCCCTTAGTAACACACAACCCTGTCTAACAAGGCACCATGAACACATAAATTCCAATTAGTCCTTGATCTCTTACTAACATAAGCACAAAAAGGTATACAATATCTTTCCCAAGAACATGACCATTTTTAATAGCCTACTTTACGATAAGTCGGCAGGGTCTCCTCTGAACCGAATTTTAGTACTTCTGACACTGACATGTTCACTCCTTCCCATTACCACCAGCATGGTGCAGGTGTCTCCGATTGGGGGAAATGAAAGCCACCGACGTGATTCCAACCGGCCTCTCAGTACCCCTTGGCATCTCCTCTCCTTTGTCACTCCCTTGCACCCCCCACCCCCACCCCCGCCCCCACCACCCACCCAACCCTACATTATGTGACAGTGTTATCTCTGTGGAGCCCTTTCCTGAATCCTGGAAGGTTGGCCGAAGGGAAGTATTTAGTAACTGGTTAGTAATAGGTTGCCATTAACAGGAAACGGGCAGGCCCCGACGCTAACTGAGGCCTGCCAGACACTGACTGGCTGCATGGTGGTGCCTCTCTAAATGGAACCCCTATAGCAGATCATGTCTGTACGTCCCACACTGTGTGAAGTCTACTCTACAGCCCTTTCCCTTTTGAGACTCAGCCGAAGTACATGACTCAATATTCATTCCTTTAGTCATTGATGGCCCCAGAACAAAATACGTGGTATATTGTTTTAATAGGGGAGTAATAGTGAAGCAAAGAGGGAGTGTTCTGACATCTCCAAAGGAAAGGGGTGGGAGGGTCATTTGTCTCAAATCAAATGAAGGTGGCATTGAGAGTGGTTCATTTGTTTGGATTCTCCCTATTAACATTAATTTGTG
This sequence comes from Oncorhynchus masou masou, assembly GCF_036934945.1. Taxonomy (NCBI): domain Eukaryota; kingdom Metazoa; phylum Chordata; class Actinopteri; order Salmoniformes; family Salmonidae; genus Oncorhynchus; species Oncorhynchus masou. The sequence continues at coordinate 20,140,708 of NC_088214.1, forward strand.
TATGTCTATTAACTGCATTTGACCTTAAGTATGTACACATACTTTATTTGTCTTATCGTTTTTCTAAGACAAATCCCAGTGTAACTGACTGAGAAAGGGGGAAAGTAAGCTGGAACATGTTGCATGTGAAGTGTACATTTGCGTGACTTGTTGTTTATTGCCCACATTCGGTTCGTGACTGTCTTCCATATTTGTGCCAAGACTGAGGCCACATTCTTGAATCTCTTTCTCCAGTTTGTTGCTGGAGAGATTTTTGTCTTCTGGATTACACTTGGAGATCTCACATCAATTTGTATATTCCAAGAGATGTACAGTATATATAACATAAATATCCATCCAATGGAAACAATGTGTGACATATGCTAGCATGAGATAAGATTATCCCAAAAAGATACTTTAAGCTCATGCAAGACGAGAATATGCAGACTTGTCAGCTTGTATCAATACAACACAGAATATACATCATTTTCATCACCATGTCACTAATAGAACTATGTTGATATTAGTATACAATACCACAGCACCTATTATAGCATGGCCATTCTCCATTATATATTATCTATTATTAAAATGAAATAAACTTCAGTTTAAAGTAACTGTTAATTAGAAATTAAGTTGGCCTGTGGTCATGTGTCATTGACATTGATGCAAATTGAAACTGCTCATCTTCTAACTTCATACATCTAGGAGGTGGACCTGGCTTTCTCTGCTCTCACACTCGACTGATACACAAATAAGAGAAGGGTGGAACCCTGTCAGATCCCACAGGCATTGAACACATTACAAGTGCAAGTCCACACATTTTGTAAATTATGTTCATTAAGGAAAGTTTTTTATAATGGAATTTCTGTTGGTGTTCCCACAGTGATGTGGAGCCTCTCTCTCCCTCTCTGATCTATGAGTTAGTTATCTTTGGCATGGTAGCCGAACACGTAAATATCTTTGGCAGATGGAAAGTGTGGTTCAGTGACTCATTCTCAAGTGTTAGGTGTTAGGTATGGTGGGGAAAACTCGACCAATTCACATTTTGTCAAAGATGCCCCTGCCAATAGGTTCTTTTTACTTTTGTTGTGGTGCCAATCAAATATATTGCATTACGGTGGGGGGACACCAAAACGCATACGCTACCACTTACTTATGGGGTCAGTCTTTAAAAAAATTGTGCCTTAAAAACTGATGACATCTATATCTTTCCCTGGAGGTTTGTGCTATTTCCTTTAGTCTCTGTCATTCACGGTGTGCTCTCACGGAAAAGTGTGGCTCCGTCTCGACTTCTGCCAAATCTGAAACCTTGGAGGTTAATGGACCATGATTATTTCATTTTCTAAGAATGGAATATTTAGGCCTATTCCACTTAGAGTAAGGAACAACATTCATGTACTATTACACAGCATTTAAATGTGAAACAATAAGCTGACGAGCCCAAAATGTCCATAAAATATAGTCAATGTTGAACAATTGTGTTCTGAAGGTGTCTTAGGGAGAGATGGGATTTTTTTAAATTTTACCTTTATTTTACTAGGCAAGTCAGTTAAGAACAAATTCTTATTTTCAATGACGGCCTAGTAACAGTGGGTTAACTGCCTGTTCAGGGGCAGAACGACAGATTTGTACTTTGTCAGCTCGGGGATTCGAACTTGCAACCTTTCAGTTACTAGTCCAACGCTCTAACCACTAGGCTACCCTGCCGCCCCATGCAAAAAACACATTTCCAATTCACATGTGTGTGAATGCACACTTGTACAAATATAAGCAACCACCAAATTATTATTATACAATTGTGTTCTACATTATAATCAGATCCAGTGTACAGTATGTCAGTAATCAAGCAGGCAGAGTAATACTTCACCTTCAGTTGATGGGGACACCCCCTTTTGTATTTGACCTGTAACTTACACAGTAAAACTAGAAACCTGATAATCAATGGGTTTACAGATTCTACCAGTAATCAACCAGCGTAGGCTCTACCAATATACGTAGGCCTCACACGTCAGCAAGCAATTACTTGACAGCGTCATAGTTTATCAGACGACAGTCTCTCTAAGAACACTGGGAGGGGGTGTCAAGGGACCAATAATTACAGTCCCATCAGAAGGGTGATCATCATTTCAGTGCCACTTTTATATACTTTCCCATAGCCTGTCCCTGCTGTACCCAGTCCGAGGGGACACCACTGACGATGCTATCTGTGTCCATGTTTACATAAAATGGCACAAGAAAAACATAAAAATGGAATAATGGCTGACCATACAGACCATGGTAGAAAGTAGTCAATTATAGAGACCAGAACATATTATTATATCATTAACACATTGTGTGATTTCAATATAAATGCACATTGAAGCGATGTGACACAAGTAAGTGCACATTATCTGATACAAGTGGAGCTAATCCAAACATTGACCCACCCAGCGATTGAACGTAATTTGCAGATTGTCTACCTACCCCATGTCCCATTCACTGTGGTGGCTATGATCATGTACTAGCTTACATTTACTTTCAAAATAACATCTGAATCACAGAGATTGGGTGAGTTAAGACTCAAGCAAGCTGTTTTTCAACAAATGGCATCTTTTTAGAGCAAACCTTTGCCTGTTTGGTGATCTTGCCTGTTTGGTGAATTTAACAACCTAGAAAGACAAATAAACCTGGATTATCTTGTCACTGTGAGCCAAAAGGACACATCTAGTTTTCCCGCAGCACTAAGAAAATACTACTTGGAACTACTGAATGTGGCCTGACATAATTCCTCTCATTAATGCTGTGTTAGTACACCGTGACTATGATTTAGTAATAGGGCTGGGCTCAACTCACATCTAGAGGTCACATCCCTCAATATTTGTCAAGTTGATATACTGTAGGCAACCTAATTGAAAGGCAGTAGCTTGGCGGGCTGGCAGATGGAGTATTTTACAGAAGCATGTGTTGTTTTCTTTGGCTGCATGGTGAATCCTGAAACTGCAAGATTTTTTATATTTTCCTGTGTGGATTTCACATTTGCATGGAAAAATATTTCGTTGTGTGTTTGGATTTCCATTGTGTGGACAACATAAAGGGCTCTGGGATGGGATGTGGGGAAAAGGGAGTGTGCAGTTTGCCTAAGTGCATGTTTGGGTGTCTAGTTGACAGCCTTGGTCATTGGACTGATGTCAGTGGATACACAAACTCAATGGCCCATCCTTTCCCGCTCTAGGTTTTTTTCTTTTCTCTTTTTTTGTTGCTTTCTTTTATCCATTATAGGAAACCATTGAAGAACTGCCACTGTAGATATCTCAGCTCCCCACATTATGGAAATCTGGATTCCGTCCAACACATACACTTTTCAATCACTACGTTTAGCATTTTAAACAAATTAGACCTTTGTGGTTCCAGTGAAAAAAAACTCTTCAGTACAGGGATTAAATTAACCAAGTGGCTTTCTGATGGTCACTTTGTCTGCCCAAAACGTAAGTACTTGAATTTCTTATGTTTCTGAGGCCTTTTCACAATTCTGGAAGGAAGGTTCCCAGTCATAGATACTATTTTTTCTGATAAAATGTGGTAGGCTAGCCTAACCATCCTTGTTGGCGTATGATATTTCAACCCGGCATCATTTTCAATGCCACCTTCTCTCTGCCATGTGAACGTGGGTCATGGGGTCAGGAAAATGTCTTTCTCATACTATAACATATTTTTCTAAAGCAAGAACCATCGAGGCATAGCGAGTGTATCCTCTGCAGTGATCCAAATTCATTGGCCAGATCCCTTTGTTGGTTTGAGGTGATCTCGCCAAGGCTGAGCCACATGCCAGAGGGCTGGCCACACCACATCCCATCCTCTCAGCAGACCTGGGTTCAAACAGTTTTATTTTTCTTTCGTATACTTTGAGCATTTGATTGAGCCTGCCTGGAGTGCCAGATTGGCAGTGTTTGAACTTTTGGGAATATTATTTTGGTCCATGCACCACCCGTCAGTTAAGGTCAATGAAACACAGTTAAAGTGTTTTCAATTTGAACCCAGGTCTGCCTCTCAATTTGCATGACAAAGCCCAGAGCTGTGACACATGCCAACTCATCGGGGTTAGCACAGTGATCACATACTGTAGGTGAAGAATCTTCAACATGAGAGGTGTTGTCCATCCCTCATTGAAAACTCCTTAAATTAACTAGCCTATTTCCCTCAAACCATTCTTGTCTGGGAGGGATCCCCTCCTTCCCTCCTCGTCTTCCTTCTTCAAATCAAATCAAAGTTTATTCGTCACGTGTGCCAAATACAACAAATACAAATACAACAAATACAACCTTACCGTGAAATGCTTACTTACAGGCTCTAACCAATAGTGCAAAAAAGGTATTAGGTGAAAAATAGGTAAGTAAAGAAATAAAAATAACAGTAAAAAGACAGTGAAAAATAACAGTAGCGAGGCTATAAAAGTATCGAGGCTACATACAGACACCGGTTAGTCGGGCTGATTGAGGTAGTATGTACTGTACATGTAGATATGGTTAAAGTGACTATGCATATATGAGAAACAGAGAGTAGCAGCAGCATAAAAGGGGGTTGGGGTGGCACACAATGCAAATAGTCTGGGTTGCCATTTGGTTACCTGTTCAGGTGTCTTATGGCTTGGGGGTAAAAACTGTGGAGAAGCCTTTTTGTCCTAGACTTAGCGCTCCGGTACCGCTTGCCATGCGGTAGTACAGAGAACTGCCTGTGACTGGGATGGCTGGGGTCTTTGACGATTTTCAGGGTCTTCCTCTGACACCGCCTGGTGTAGAGGTCCTGGATGGCAGGAACCTTGGCCCCAGTTGTGTACTGGGCCGTACGCACTACCCTCTGTAGTGCCTTGCGGTTGGAGGCCGAGCAATTGCCGTACCAGGCAGTGATGCAGTGATGCAACCATGCTCTTGATGTTGCAGCTGTAGAACCTTTTGAGGATCTCAGGACCCATGCCAAATCTTTTCAGTTTCCTGGGGGGGATTAGGTTTTGTTGTGCCCTCTTCATGACTGTCTTGGTGTGTTTGGACCATTCTAGTTTGTTGGTGATGTGGGCGTCAAGGAACTTGAAGCTCTCAACCTGCTCTACTACAGCCCAGTCGATGAGAATTGTTTAAACTGCTCCTGTCTTTGCTGTTAAAATAAATGGCTGGATGATTTTAAAGTGTTTAATGAGTGTCCATATTTCCTGGATAACAAGAAATAATACATTCAAATACATTAAATCAATAAACACAAAGTATTTCTATTCATCAATAGTTAATGAGAGAAAAGCGTGTTTGGCAGGAGGCTGGCTCGTCGCTGTGATGTGCCAGGAGCCTCTGTTCTGTCACTGAGAGTATCTGGGCAGCAGACCACCTCTTGGCACTGCTCGCTGCAGTTATATTTCCACATGATATTTAGCAACTGACTGTGAGTCTGGTGAGTTTTTTTTTCATCTTTTATAATGGGGACTGATCTTGTGGTTCGACCGGCTGTGTGGAATCACTGACTAAGACTGGGCGGTGAGGTAAAGTGGAGTAATGTGAAGTTTAGAACAAATATGTTTCGTCCAATTGTTCTCATACACTGTTCTGCGGTTGCGTCAAGGTTCAGGATTCCTCGCCAAAAGTCAGATATGCCAGGGCATCGGCCGCTCCACAGTACTAACAGAGGCAGCACCAGCGGCGTGCAAGTGAATGTCACCCCGTCCGACCACATCGAAAATACTGTGGTGTTGGCATGAGGGATTGAAATACCTTTCACAACCCTGTGATTGATGTCACCTCTGCAGGCTAAATAAAGCTGCCATAGAACGGTGTACCTCGTTACACAAACAAGTTATTTAGGCCATTCAACTTTCCCCTCTGCTCATGTGAGAGGTGACAGAGGCAACAGCGAGGTGTAGTGTTTCTCGACCTTTCATTTGAAATAATGAGTGGTCGGCGTCTGCAAATTAAACAGCACTTCAATGCATTTACTGTATATGCATTTGTTTCGACGTTTCGGGGATAGGTAGCAAGTTTATGGAAAATGGTGTTTGCACATTTGAACAAAGCTAAATTGTTGCATATTCAATCATATCAATAAATTCAAACTCGAGTTGTCAATCACTCAGAAATGTAATTCAGACAGTAATGTCAACAAATCATCTTTACTTCACTATTGAAACACCTGAAGCTAGACCGATTAGGCAGATAACGGGGGCAACAGCAGCATGTTGCATTGACGCACAGATTGTGGCAACTTCTCCTCAACCCATGTCTGTGAACTGGAAAGTGTTCCCTGCTCCCCTGTGCCAAGCACAATAGAATACATGACATGGGAACATCTCAACTGTGTGGTTCTCCAACAGTGGACACCATGAGTCAGGTCTGAGAGGGGAGGCCCAGGTCTAGCCCAGTGGCTGCGGAGAGCTGTTCACATGAGTCTGATATGAACATGCCCTTGCCTCTCTGCCCCTGCCCATATCCTGTTTTTCCTTCCTTGTCTCCGGGCCTGCTTGTCTCCGGGCCTGCTCTGCTACCAAGGAACCACACGTTCTGGGACGGAAAATGACAGTCCTTGTGTCATGTTCTCAAACAATACGGTCGTCCCCACGGCTCGCCCCAAGGCGTGATGGGAAAGAGAATTTCCAACGGGTCGACAGATGTGGGGAAGCTCGCCTGGAGCAGGATGCTCATAAATTCACACCCACTAATTTCTTCAACTCTGTGTCGTCATTACTGTATCAAAAACAATCAGTGGTACAGTATTTGAGAAACTCAAGTACTTTCGTAGATACTTTCCTAAATTGGTTGTTTTCTTGAACTTTTAGAACCTTAGGTATAGGAAGTAATAATTACTAGGCATGCTATGCTGTCATAAGAAATTATTTTGGTAGAAGGTACAAGGCTTTTAATGAAGACATGTCATGTACCTTTCTTATGTGAGCAGCAGGATTGGGGTCAATTCCATAGGCTAAATTCGAATTCAATTCTCTCTCCCTGTAAATTCCATTAATTCAATTTAAATTCCAGGTCAGTCTTTGAATTCAGAGAATTAAATTCCTCTGAATTCCAATGTTAGGTCAATTCAAAGAATTATATTTCCAATTCAATATTATCACTAACAATTCCACAATTTCCTTTTTCAAATTCCATTCCCCCAGGCTTTCAGGATGATCATGTCACTGTTCAGATGACCTAGCTAAACTGGAAATATACAGGTGACTGCCAAATACAGGAGGTTGGTGGCACCTTATTGGGGAGGACGGACTCATGGTAATGGCTGGAGTGGAATCGGTGGAATGGTATCAAATACATGAAACATATGGTTTCCAGGTGTTTGACGCCATTCCATTTGAGTCGTTCCAGCCATTATTATGAGCAGCCACCACCGCTGTCAAAATAATGGAAACACTTTGTTAAATGAGGGATACAAAGTATATCAAAACAGATGCTTCCACACAAGTGTGGTTCCTGAGTTAATTAAGAAATTACCATCCCATCATGCTTTGGGTCATGTATAAAAATGCTGGGCAGGCCATTAATTTTCCTACCATGGTTAAGAACCATAGGATATTAATGTCGCAATCCACAGGGCACGAGTGGTCACTGAATGGGAAAATAACCTCTAGCTTATTAAACTGATTTTTTTTACGATGTTACTTAGATTGATGCATTTTCCATTAATTAACTTGGACATTTTTAATATTGAATTCCAATTAAATCCCAAATATTAAATGTTTTTATAATTCCAATTAAATTCCAAACAGTCTAATTCCAATTCAATTCCAATTCCATAACTTGAAGATTTGTTAAATTTGAGTTTAATTCAATGTAATTTCCCCTTGAGTGAATTCAATTATTGAATTTCAAATTAAATTGGAATTGACCCCAACCCGGGTGAACAGTTTTCACTTTGAAACCATTTGCATTACCTTTCTTCTGATACCGTTTTCACATAATGTTAAAATCACTGTAAAGTGAATGGAAATTCCATATGAGACCCTCTGTCAGTTTGCTCCAAACTAATCCCAACATGTAACCACCCCTGAGGTTTCCCACTGAACTAACTGAATTGTTATTTGACCTCTGAACCCTCCTGGTTCCCACCACTGCTTTGGGGATTACAGAACTTGCCACAACCCTGGCTCATACACAGAGGGCGCACAAATGCTGCTTTCCTCTGCTCCTTTTTTTCCTCTGAAAAACTCGCTAGCTTGTGTTAGCTCTATTTAGCTGGCTAAATTTTAAAGAGTTGGTTTTTGTCCAAACTATTCAGATGCTGCTTTCACAAATGTCTTTCAAATTCATTGTGATACTCATTAGTCCTTAAAGAGGCCAATAGTGTCTATGTACTTTTTACCTTAGTCTTATAATTAATTCCCCAAATCCTTTCTGTCAATACTCCGTAGTTTGACCTCTGGCTGCCTCATCTATGGGATCACTGTACGAGCAATCTGCACCTCAGCTTTAAATGTCATGGGAACAAGACATTCCAAGTTACTTTATTAGGAAGGTCCTCCTCAATCTCTTCTCTCTTCTCCTCATTCTCTCGTCATCTCTTTGCATTGGACGGTAGCCTCATTGTTCTCTCAATGCATCATGGGCACATGTCTTTCATGATCGTCATCCTCTCAGAATTTCAGTGTCTGGCTCACATCAACACCATCATCCTGGAAACCATAGACCCACTCCAATTCACATAACGCCCAAACAGATCCACAGATGACACAATCGCATTTGCACTCCAAACTGCTCTTTCCCACCTGGACAAAAGGAACACCTATGTGAGAATGCTGTTTATTAACTACAGCTCAGCGTTCAACACCATAGTGCCCACAAAGCTCATCACTAAGCTAAGGATCCTGGGACTAAACACCTCCCTCTGCAACTGGATCCTGGACTTCCTGACGGGTGGCACGGGTATGCAACAATACATCTGCCACGCTGATCCTCAACAAGGGGACCACTCATGGGTGCGTGCTTAGTCCCCTCCTATACTCCCTGTTCACCCATGACTGCGTGGCCAAGCACGATGCCAGCACCATCATTAAGTTTTTGTTGTTGTCGGCCTGATCACCGACAACAATGAGACAGCCTATAGGGAAGGAGGTCAGAGACCTGGCAGTGTGGTGCCAGGACAACAACTTCTCCCTCAACGAGAGCAAGACAAAGGAGCTCATCTTGGACTACAGGAAAGGAGGGCCGATCACACCCTCATTCACATTGAAGAGGCTGTAAGGGAGCGCTTCGAGAGCTTCAAGTTCCTTGATGTCCACATCACCAACAAACTTTCATGGTCCAACACACAAATACAGTTGTGAAGAGGGCACAACAATGCCTATTCCCCTTCAGGAGACTGAAAAGTTTTGACATGGGTCCCCAGATCCTCAAAAAGTTCAACAGCTGCACCATCAAGAGCATCCTGGCAGGTTGCATCACCGCCTGGTATGGCAACTGCTCGACATCTGACTGTAAGGCCCTACAGAGGGTAGTGTGTATGGTTCAGTACATCACTGGGGCCAAGCTTCCTGCCATCCATGACCTCTATACTAGGTGGTGTCAGAGGAAGGCCCCAAAAAATGGTCAACGACTCCAGTCACCCAAGTCATAGACTGGTCTCTCTTCTACGGTACAGCAAGTGGTACGGAGGTGCCAAGTCCAGGTCCAAAAGTCTCCTTAACAGCTTCTACTCCCAATCTATAAGACTGCTGAACAATTAATCAAATGGCTACCCAGACTATTGATTACATTATTTTCTTTGCTGCTACAGTACTTGCTGTTTATTACCTGTGTACCCCCTGTATATAGCCTCATTGTTGTTATTTTACCATTTTAAAATTATTTCCTTGACTATATTTTAAAACTGCATTGTTGGTTAAGGGCTTGTAAGTAAACATTTCACGGTAAGGTGTTGTATTCGGCGCATGTGACAAATACAACATGATGAGGTCATACTGTAGGCCAATATATAAATAACCCACACATGCAGCCTTATAATTTCCTCCCAGTAGTTCTACTCCAAGACTCATACAAAGCCACATCACCCAACAGAGCCTCCCTCCAGCACACAGCCCCATCACCCGACAGAGCCTCCCTTCAGAATACAAAGCCCAATCACCCACAGAGTCTCCTTCCAGCAGACATAACCACAATCCTGTTGAAGAACCAAAATAAGAAAGGGATAGGAATTAAAAGAAAAGGAAATAAAAGAAAGTGGTGGATCAATGTAAGAATCAGTGTTCTAGTGTCAGGAGGATTGACTGGCATTCTAGTTTCCCAGGCAGCCTCCAGCCTGGCCCGGCTCCGATGGGCTCCGTGCTCACAGGGGGCAGCTCCACCCAACTCCTGCTGGCTTCTTATGGGCTTAGGCCACTGGACTGGTGGCACCTGTCTCCTCTTCAGCGCCAGCCTGGCCGGGGAGACTGCGCCGCTAGCCCTGATCCCTGCACTAATTACGCTCAAAGCAGCCTGGATTTATTGTGCTCTTCTGTAGGCGCCAATAGAGTCGCAGCCTAGCAGCTCACTACTCTAGACGTCAGATTTGATTTGCCTCTCTATCTGGCCTAGGGGCAGCATGTGGGATGTGTTGTACATGTTGGAGGACACCAGAGAAACACCTATGTTCTGTTCATCTTCGAGCTTCAATTGGATGGTCTGTCGTGTCTAGAATAAAAACATTTTCTTCCATTGGCAGGACACAATGATAACCTGGTTCATATCTTCCTTTGAGAACCCCAACCCCTCCAAGTCATATTCTGATGTTACTACATACAAAATGCTAAAAAGAAAATCACTGAATTCAAGTGTGAGACTGAAAATAATAGATATATAATAGATATTTCAGTAGCTACATAATTTATATTTGGAATAAGAATAGCCTTTATGTTAAAAAGCAATTATACCAATCATAACTAAGCAAAACTTCAGCTAATACACTAGCTTAACCTGTTCAACTCTATCGCCCTCTGGTGGCATTTTCTAAAGGACGTGTAATATTGTATACTACTTTTACCTAATGGTGACTCTCTAAACATGCGCAAATTCCCATAGGAACACAGACATTTTGAAAGTGCAGGGCTTGTGAAACGTACTTTTTCGGAATAATATACAATACCGTTCAAAAGTTTGGGTTCACTTAGAAATGTCCTTGTTTTTTAAAGAAAAACTATTTTTTTGTCCATTAAAATAACATCAAATTGATCAGAAATACAGTGTAGACATTGTAATGTTGTAAATAACTATTGTAGCTGGAAACGGCTGATGTTTTAAGGAATATATGTCACGTCTGCTCCCGCTCTTCCCCCCCCTGGCACTTGAGGGCACCAGGCTGCCCTGCATCACTCACTCCTATCATCTTTTACGCACACCTGGCTTCCCTCATCACGTGCATCAGCGATATTGGACTCTCCTGGACTCACCTATCATCTGTTTATTACCTCCCCTATATTTGTCACTTTCCCTGCTCTGCTCCCTGCTGATGCATTCATTGTTTTTTGTCTGTGTTACCTGTTTGCTGACACTGTTACTGTCTTGTTCCATGTCACTTCTTTATTAAATGTTTTACTCCACGTACCTGCTTCGTCTCTCCAGCGTCATACCATGTGACAATATCTGCATAGGTTTACAGAGGCCCATCATCAGCAACCATCACTCCTGTGTTCCAATGGCACGTTGTGTTCGGTAACCTTTTGCAATTATGTTAGCACAGCTGAAAACTGTTGTACAGCTTAAAGTTTGTTCTGTTCTGTGAAGGGAGTAGCACACAGTGTTGTACGAGGTCTTCAGTTTCTTGGCAATTTCGCTCATGGAATAGCCTTCATTTCACAGAACAAGAATAGACTGATGAGTTTCAGAAGAAAGTGTTTTGTTTCTGGCCATTTTGAGCCTGTAATCGAACCTACAAATGCTGATGCTCCAGATACTCAACTAGTCTAAAGAAGGCCAGTTTTATTGCTTTTTTAATCAGGACAACAGTTTCATCTGTGCTAACATAATTGCAAAAGGGTTTTCTATTGATCAATTAGCCGTTTAAAATAATAAACTTGGATTAGCTAACACAACGTGCCATTGGAACACAGAAGTGATGGTTGCTGATAATGAGCCTCTGTACGCCTATGTAGATATTCCATAAAAAATCTGCCGTTTCCAGCTACAATAGTAATTTACAACATTAACAATGTCTACACTGTATTTCTGATCAATTTGTTAATGGACAAAAAAATGGATTTTCTTTCAATTACAAGGACATTTCTAAGTGACCCCAAACTTTTGAACCGTAGTGTACATATGAACAGGAAGCTGAAGTTTCTACCTATCCATTGATTAAAATACAGTGGGGCAAAAAAGTATTTAGTCAGCCACCAGTTGTGCAAGTTCTCCCACTTAAAAAGATGAGATATGCCTGTAATTTTCATCATAGGTACACTTCAACTATGACAGACAAAATGAGAAACAAAAATCCAGAAAATCTAATTTTAGGATTTTAATGAATTTATTTGCAAATTATGGTGGAAAAAAAGTATTTGGTCAATAACAAAAGTTTATCACAATACTTGTTATATACACTTTGTTGGCAATGACAGAGGACAAACACAAGGTTTTCACAAGGTTTTCACACACTGTTGCTGGTATTTCGGCCCATTCCTCCATGCAGATCTCCTCTAGAGCAGTGATGTTTTGGGGCTGTTGCTGGGCAACACAGACTTTCAACTCCCTCCAAAGATTTTCTATGGGGTTGAGACCTAGAGACTGGCTAGGCCACTCTAGGGCCTTGAAGTGCTTCTTACGAAGCCACTCCTTCATTGTCCGGGCGGTGTTTGGGATCATTGTCATGCTGAAAGACCCAGCCACGTTTCATCTCCAATGCCTTTGCTGATGGAAGGAGGTTTTCACTCAAAATCTCACTATACTTGGCCCCATTCATTCTTTACTTTACACGGATCAGTCGTCCTGGTCCCTTTGCAGAAAAACAGCCCCAAAGCATGATGTTTCCACCCCCATGCTTCACAGTAGGTATGGTGTTTTTTGGATGCAACTCAGCATTCTTTGTCCTCCAAACACGACAAATTTAGTTTTTACCAAAAAGTTATATTTTGGTTTCATCTGACCATATGACATTCTCCCAATCTTCTTCTGGATCATCTACATTCTCTCTAGCTAACTTCAGACAGACCTGGACATGTACTGGCTTACGCAGGGGGACACATCTGGCACTGCAGGATTTGAGTCCCTGGCGGCGTAGTGTGTTACTGATGGTAGGCTTTGGTACTTTGGTTCCAGCTCTCTGCAAGTCATCCACTAGGTCCTCCCGTGTGGTTCTGGGATTTTTGATCACCGTTCTTGTGATCATTTTGACCCCACGGGGTGAGATCTTGCGTGGACTAAGTTTGCATAGCATTTTAAAGAGTATTTTCACAAAAACCAGCCCAGATCCAGTGGTCTTGTGTCTTCCAGATCCAGATCGAAGGAGATTATCAGTGGTCTTGTATGTCTTCCATTTCCTAATAATTGCTACCACAGTTGATTTCTTCAAACCAAGCTGCTAACCAATTGCAGATTGTATGTCTTCCCAGCCTGGTGCACGTCTACAATTTTGTTTCTGGTGTCCCTTGACAGCTCTTTGGTCTTGGCCATAGTGGAATTTGGAGTGTGACTGTTTGTTTGAGGTTGTGGACAGGTGTCTTTTATACTGATAACACGTTCAAACAGGTGCCATTAATACAGGTAATGAGTGGAGGACAGAGGAGCCTCTTAAAGAAGAAGTTACAGGTCTGTGAGAGCCAGAAATCTTGCTTGTTTGTAAGTGACCAAATACTTATTTTCCACCATAATTTGCAAATAAATTCATTAGAAATCCTACAATGTGATTTTCTGGATTTCTTTTCTCATTTTGTCTGTCATAGTTGAAGTGTACCTATGATGAAAATTACAGGCCTCTCTCATCTTTTTAAGTGGGAGAACTTGCACAATTTGTGGCTGACTAAATACTTTTTTGCCCCACTGTATATCACCTGTCTGATTCACAGTTCACTAGATAGCAATAGGTGATCACATGATGTCTCTTTGCCACTTGGATCCAGTTGCGTCTGGTTTGGATAGTGAGTCCCTGTGCCAAAGTGGGAGAATGGATTTTCAAACCTGACATCTTAAAACAACCCTAGCAATCAGGTCTTTCAAGTTATCAAGTTTGTTTTTTGGAAATAAAACTAAATAAACTATCCAACAATTACTGGTCTATAAAGGGACCTCTCTTTGGGGATGTTTTATTGCTTATTGCAAAACCGAATTTGACAGATTGACCTGTATTGTATTGTTAGGATATTTTTTATTGGAATCAACTAAGAAATATTTATAACGTCACAGTTCCGGTTATATACAGTATTCACCTGATTATAACCAGGTAACGTATTTGTTCCACTCCAAAGGAAGCGAACCGTAAAACACACAGACCGCTGTGCAGTGACCCTTCATACAGTAGCCTATTCTCTCTAACTCTTTCCTTTACCCTGAAGTTGGACTGGGTCATTAATTTTACTAGTTCCTTATGGCTTAATACATCCTTTGATGTTTTCCAACACACTGCACTTAACAGTCCCCCTGTACTTCTGGTCACTTGTGTGTGTTGAAGTGACAAACAAATAACCCATGTACCGTGCAGTTATCAAAACACCATGCAGAAGAAAGTTATAAAAGCAAAGTGGCCGAAGCTCTTGGCCCTCTGCCATCATATACTGCTGAGATAAGGTCCCCTTTTGATGTTGTCATCGGAACGAGGCCAGCTCTGGGAGGTCAGTGTACTCTTGACCCGGGCAACACATGCAAGCACACCTACTGAATATAATGGGTCAATTGACACAGGTTCAGATCTGTGGAATGAAAAATATTCCTTCCTTGTTCCTTTCATTCAGTTCTATCACATATGACACCACCCGGAATGTATTATATACCTTACTGGTTCCAAATGTTTTCAATTAAATAACCTGATAAAAATCATATTGATAACATTGCATGAAATCTCATTGAATAATATCACATCATGATTCAGGGGGAAACTCCTAGCTTGATACATGGGTACAATAAATCTCTTTAGCAGCAATACTCAGTTAATGCCATTTCTTATATATTATCAAGATCTGATTTTGATATGAAATACACTATATATACAAAAGTATGTGGACACCCTTTCAAATTAGTGGATTTGGCTATTTCAACCACACCCATTGCTGACAGATTCATAAAATCGAGCACACAGCCATGCAATCTCCATAGACAAACAAGCTCAGTGACTTTCAATGTGGGACCGTCATAGGATGCCACCTTTCCAACAAGTCAGTTGATCCAATTTCTGCCCTGCTGGAGCTGGCATGGTCAACTGTAAGTGGAAACGACTAGAAGTAACAACAACTCAGCCGCGAAGTGGTAGGCCACACAAGATCACAGAACGGGACCGTCAAGTGCTGAAGCCCGTAAAAATGTGCCTGTCCTCGGTTGCAACACTCACTACCGAGTTCTAAACTGCCTCTGTAACCTACGTCATCACAAGAAATGTTTGTCGAAAGCCTCATGAAATGGGTTTCTATGGCCGAGCAGCCGCATATAAGCATAAGATCACCATGTGCAATGCCAAGTGTTGGCTGGAGTGGTGTAAAGCTCACCACCATTGGACTCTGGAGCAGTGGAAACGTGTTTTCTGGACTGATGAATCACGCTTCACCGTCCGATGGATACATCTGGGTTTGGCGGATACCAGGAGAACTCTACCTGCCCCAATGCATAGTGCCAACTGTAAGGTTTGGTTGAGGAGGAATAATGGCCTGGGGTTGTTTTTAATGGTTTGGACTAGTCCCCTTAGTTCCAGTCAAGGGAAATGTTAATGCTACAGAATACAATGACATTCTAGATGATTCTGTGCTTTCAACTTTGTGGTAACAGTTTAGGGAAGGCCCTTTCCTGTTTCATCATGACAATGCCCCCGTGCACAAAGCAAGGTCCATACAGAAATGGTTTGTTGAGATCAGTGTGGAAGATCTTGACTGGCCTGCATAGAGCCTTGACCTCAACTCAATCAAACACCTTTGAATTGATTTGGAACGCTGACTTTGAGCCAGGCCGAATCACCCAACATCAATGCCTGACCTCACTAATGCTTTTGTGGCTGAATGGAAACAAGTCCCCGCAGCAATGTTCCAATATCTAGTGGAAAGCCAAATCCAGAAGAGTGGAGGCTGTTATAGCAGTAAAGGGGGACCAACTCCATATTAATACCCATAACTTTGGAATGAGATGTTTGACAAGCAGATGTCCACATACTTTTGGTCAGTTAGTGTGCGTGGTTATTTTTTCTGAAACTGTAAAATGAATAAATTATGTATTCTTATAAAAGGTAAATCATGTTTAAAATCAGGTATGGCCCTCATCTCATCCTGCATTTCATTTCAACATGATATTGTTTTGAGTTGTTTACACTCTACAGATTGGCAGGATTGTCCGGAACTCTGGCAGTCTCTATGGGGGTGCCACAGGGTTCAATTCTCGGGCCGACTCTCTTCTCTGTATACATCAATGATGTCGCTCTTGCGGCTGGTGATTCTCTGATCCACCTCTACGCAGACAACACCGTTCTGTATACCTCTGGCCCTTCTTTGGACACTGTATTAACTAACCTCCATACGAGTTTCAATGCCATACAACTCTCCTTCCGTGGCCTCCAACTGCTCTTAAATGCAAGTAAAACTATATGCATGCTCTTCAACCGATCGCTGTCCGCACCTGCCTGCCCGTCCAGCATCACTACTCTGGACGGTTCTGACTTAGAATATGTGGACAACTACAAAGTCCTAGGCTTCTGGTTAGACTGTAAACTCTCCTTCCAGACTCACATTAAGCATCTCCAATCCAAAATTAAATCTAGAATCGGCTTCCTATTTTGCAACAAAGCATTCTTCACTCATGCTGCCAAACATACACTCGTAAAACTGACCATCCTACCAATCCTCGACTTCGGCGATGTCATTTACAAAATAGCCTCCAACACTCTACTCAACAAATTGGATGCAGTCTATCATAGTTCCATCTGTTTTGTCACCAAACCCCCATATACTACCCACCACTGCGACCTGTAAGCTCTCGTTGGCTGGCCCTCGCTTCATACTCATTGCCAAACCCACTGGCTCCAGGTCATCTATAAGTCTCTGCTAGGTAAAGCCCCACCTTATCTCAGCTCACTGGTCAGTATAGCAGTACCCACCCGTAGCACGCGCTCCAGCAGGTATATCTCACTGGTCACCCCCAAAACCAATTCTTCCTTTGGCCGCCTCTCCTTCCAGTTCTCTGCTGCAAATGACTGGAACGAACTTCAAAAATCACTAAAGCTGGAGACTCTTATCTCCCTCACCAGCTTGAAGCACCAGCTGTCAGAGCCGCTCACAGATCACTGCACCTGGACATAGCCCATCTGTAAATAGCCCATTCAACTACCTCATCCCCATACTATATTCATTTATTTATCTTGCTCCTTTGCACCTCAGTATCTCTAATTGCACATTTATCTTCTGCACGTTACGGTGTTTAATTGCTCTATTGTAATTTACTTCGCCACCATGGCCTATTTATTGCCTTACTTCGCTTATCCTACCTCATTTGCACATTGTATATAGACTATTTCTACTGTATTGTTGATTGTATGTTTGTTTATTCCATGTGTAACTCTGTGTTGTTATATGTGTCAAACTACTTTGCTTTATCTTGGCCAGGTCGCAGTTGCAAATGAGAACTTGTTCTCAACTAGCCTACCTGGTTAAATAAAGGTGAAATATATATATATATATATATATATATATATATATATATTTTTTTTTTTAAATAGGCTGATAAAGCTTCTTGTTTCTTATTGACCAACTAGTTCCTTATTGCTTACAGGTAAGAGACCTTCAAACCATTCACCCAGCATCCCAAAGGTATCTTAAAAAAACCAGACCATAGTGTTTGACCTTTTCAATAGACTCTTGTACCAACAGGCTCGGCTCCCATATCAGCTTCCATTGAAGTCCAAACAAAGGCTCAGTAATTGTATCCAAATAAAATTCAAGCTCTGAGTAGGAGCCCTGCTGCTCGAGCCAAGGTACCAAGCTCTGAGTAGGAGCCCTGCTGCTAGAGCCAAGGTACCAAGACATTGTGGGACGTGTCAATGTTGCAATGATGCAGAACCAGCCATCCAGAATTAAAATGTTTGCGTCAGATACAGTCAATACAATGTATCAATTCAATTGGTGTTCTCATTCTTCATCCTCGCACAGTATTTCTACATAGAAGCCACAGTACACTATGAGAGAGAGAAACAAAATTGTCCTTTTTGGATATTATAATTGATCACTTCTCAGATATTCTCAGTTGTGTTCTATTAGAACCCTGATTTGCTTGTCAGAAATGTGACAGCCTTAAGAACCTGTCTGTAACACTGTACAGTATCAGTGGTCTTTGTGATATTAAAAGTCTGGGATCCTCTCTATTCTTATAGATTATAATTTTCATTGACACCAGGAAGGATGGTACCACCAGGGGAGTAGCCCATTACGACTGCATTTGTAAATATCTAGGCTAAGCCACATTAAGCTGATTTGCTCTGCAGGTCTGCCGTGAACACTTGAGACTAACTAAATCTGCTTTCATTTTTACTGTGCCACTCCACGCGAGCTTCACATTCCCCATGGGAAAATGTAAATGCCTGATCATCAGGATTTCTTTACATTAACAAAGGTACTTTATGGACGGTTTATGATTTTATTCTGCTTTTTTAAACTCTGCCTTGGCGACAGTGTCAGGAGTATGGCGATTTCTTTTGCAATTGGGTCTGGTGTTTTTGGGGATCGTCATATTAGACGAGAGAGGGACACTTTCTTTCTTTCTTTCTTTCTTTCTTTCTTTCTTTCTTTCTTTCTTAGGAAGTTGGGAAAGTCTGGGAAGGCCTGTAATAATTGATTTGAGGAGTCAAGAAGCCAAAGGTTTCTGGTTGAGCGTGAGTCTACTGGTCTATTGGGTGAATGAGGGATCCAGCACCAGGTTCTTGTGGCGAGACATTGGAGATGTTGCAGTGAAAGGCTAAGCTCTTCAGGTGAAGGGCTGTAGTAGGGCTCCGAATGAACAATTACTGGAAGGCTTAAAAAGGGTTCGTGATGAGCATTAGGCTAGAAGTTGAAACGGACATGTTTGTTTTTCCAAAATACTCTAGTCTGTTTTAGATGTTGAGACATTTTTGTGAATCTCAATCAAAAGGTCGGATGCAGAAAGAGAAAGAATGCCTGTGGTTGAATCTTTGATCCGTTGTTTCAAGGTGCAGACCCAAACCAAAACATCCAAAATAAGGGAAATAGGATTCAATTATGAAATTATCCTAAGGTGTTTTGTTTCCTCCAAAAATTTAACAAGACCAACATTTTGGGGAAGGCATGATAATAGGGTTGTCAAAACATAATCCTGGAAATATTTCACCATCCCTGATTTTTTTACAAAGAAGATGAAATATGCTGTAAATTAATGGGCGACGGTGTATATTTAAATTGTGGTGTCATCTATCAAAAACCCCTCCTGCTTCCCATCAACCCTCTGTCCAGAATTCTTCCACATGTGTAGTGCAACACAACATTAAAATGAATTGGTTTCTGTGATTCCATCTCCAACGTTAGGAGGGCTGTTACCCCAGAAATCCCTGCGCTGAATCTTCTATCTCGGGCAAAATTCTTAGCACAAACCAGCCTGAAGAACCAATGACGAGCTGGTCACACAAGTATTATGTTTTATGTTTCCCCATTACTGTCTACTGTTTCACATCGAGGTTAGAACCATCAAGCAAACTGCAGCTTACAAAAGAATGGGCCCATTGATTCCCTGAGGAATAATTTTAGTGAAGGGAGAATTTCGAACAAGCCAGTTAAGAGAGAACTAGCTTCTTCTCCAGTTCTTTGATCCATGACTGGGGCGCCTCAGTCTTAGTCAGAGGGGAGAAAGGGGACTCTAGACTGGTACCGATTCATTCCCGTCAGCTCAATGTGTGGGAGTGATGAAGTCATATTAAGAACGATGTTTGTTTGTTTCATTCCGGAGCATAAGATGGACATGTCGGCTGCCTCCTACCTGGAATTCGGTACAACATAATTAATCCGTGTCTGTTTTCAGATATGCCAAAGTAAGATAAGCAATACCTGTGAGATAAACACAGTAGTTGTTCATTTCAAAAGCTATTGGGTCGTTCCACTTCAAAAAGCAAGAACGAGAATTTCGACACCCATCATTTCAGTTCTGAAATTTTTTCTGTTGTTAGATTAGCAATCCTGCAACATTATTTTGTTAAAATTTAATGTAATCTCTGAGAAATTAACCTAATTGATTGCACCCAAATTAGCCATTTTAATTTATAGGATTCACATAATATAGAAGAAATATAGTTCCTAACATTCCATTTGGACCAAACCTAACAAGGAGTTAGACATGATGAATCCAAAGAAATGGTGAAAAGCCACTCAAGGATCCCCCACACCCCACACCAATCCCACCCCAACAGAAATATTTTAAATTCAAGTTCTGCTAATCTGAGTATACACTGAGTATACACTGAGTATACCAAACATTAGGAACAACTTCGTTATATTGAGTTACACCCCCCCTCAGAACAGCCTCAATTCGTCGGGGCATGGACTCTACAAGGTGCCGAAAGCGTTCCACAGGAATGCTGGCCCATGTTGACTCCAATGCTTCCCATAACTGTGTCAAGCTGGCTGGATGTCCTTTGGGTGGTGGACCATTCTTGATACACACGAGAAACTGTTGAACATGAAAAACCCAGCAGCATTGCAGTTCTTGACACAAACCGGTGCACCTACTACCACAATCCATGTCTCAGTCGTCTCCATGCTTAAAAATCCTACTCTAACCTGTCTCATTCTCTTTGTATTGTTTCTTCATAATTTTTTCCCAATGAATTTGATGTTGTTTTTTTCCCCCACCACAGAGACATTAGTCATTGAAGCTGTTGGTTTTTTGTCCCATTGTACATCCTAATACTACCAGGTTCTGATCATTAGACGGTAATGTTCCTGCTATTAGGTGACCCCTCCCCCCTATTTTTAAAGGGATAGATCACCTAAATTACTAAATTACTTTACCGTTCAAAAGTTTGATGTCCTTGTTTTTGATAAAAAGCTTATTTTAGTCCATTAAAATAACATCAAGTTGATCAGAAATACAGTGTAGACATTGTTAATGTTGTAAATTACTATTGTAGCTGGAAACAGCAGATTCTTTTATAGAATATAAAAGAACAGTAGGCGTATAGAGTCCCATTATCAGCAACCCTCACTCCTGTGTTCATTTTAAAAGGCTAATTGATCATTGAAAATCCTTTTGCAATTATATTAGCACAGCTGAAAAGTGTTGTGCTGATTAAAGAAGCAATACAACTGGCCTTCTTTAGACTAGTTGAGTATCTGGAGCATCAGCATTTGTGGGTCCGATTACTGGCTTCAAAATGGCCAGAAACAAAGAACTTTCTTCTGAAACCCGTCTAGTTGCGACATTTTTCTTTGCAAATGCACAACATCAAAATCATAAGTGCACTTGTAAATCTATACATTGCATGACCTTTATATGCAATATGCATACTTTTAAAAAACAGTGACATATCATAGGCTTATAATTTAAACAGCTGCAGATTAGTGGCTGTTATACAGTACAAGGTTGTTAGCAGTCAGATAGGTCATGTTCATTGGAGTACGCACTCAGCACTCTAAAACAACACTGTAACACTCCTGTCGTCCATCACCTGATCATGAGCTGTGCAGCACGTTGTACTGTGGTGAACTGTCGACACCTGACTAGAGGAAATATGTGCTCTCTGTGTGCTCAGCCTCTTAGTCAGCCAGTAGAAATATCGTACTACGTTTTTGAAATCCCCCCTTCACTTGAAACATCTTGGATTTCAGAGATCTTTTCAGGTATAATTTTTTCTCCATCTAATGGCGATGAAAGTAAGACCAATGTAACCTGTTACCAGGTAAATATGCCTTCAGAAAGTACCAGGTAAATACTCAAACTGTATGTTGAATATCTAGACATACTAAAGTATAGGCCTACTCTACTGTATTCAGAGTTCATAGAGTGCATAGATCCAGAATGAAAAAAAGCCAGTCCTCCAACAGTCTTTGTTACATCGAGGCATCACTTCATTCCACATAAAAACAAACTTGAGAAAATGGCTCCACCAGGCCTCATTTGTCAGCCAGATCATTTGACTAGTTTTGTGTGGAGTTGACCCAAATCATGACCCGCTGTCATTGTGATCAGAGAATGCAAGGTGCACCCAGCTACCTCCACTGGCCCCAGTCCTAGCCGGTTACAGCCAGAAGAATCGAGTGCACAGAGAGAGAAGGCACTGACAGCTGTGGAATAGGGATGAATACATGGGAACACACAGCGAGGGAGACAGTTGCTCGACCTGTCGACAGAGTCTTCATAATTCAATAAGTCAAGGTGAAGGACCATTCCTGTGTCACTGCAGCACATCCATAAATACATGTATATGTCAGGCTTGTGAGGGGGTTTTTCATGGTATTCTCGCCTGTCTCTCTCAACAGGTCTGCTAACGTAATTGAAAACATTGTGAAGGAAAACAAGAACCACTGACACAAGGAATGTCTCTTTGTCCTGGTCTGCTATGTGTGTGTTTGCTCTCCTGTTTTAACACGTCGCCAGAATCTCCCAATCCGTCTCCGGGTCAATTCGTTTGACAATGCACCCCTTGTTCCTAACAGTCTCTCCAAATGAAATGATCTATCACTACGTGTGTTTGATACAGATGATGACAATGTTTGAATGTTTTGCATCGCTATGGAAAATACTCTTAGGTGGTATGATTTAACAATAAATATTTGTTAGAGATGGCAATGTATGACTGCTTGGTTTTTTCCTCAGTCAATTTGTCTTTTTGACATGTTGTTTAGTCCAACATAGTTTAGTTAACCTTGATTACAGTCTGGCAAAATTGTCTAATATCTTACCATTCATATCTTAATCGTCTTATCCAAGTAAACCTGTGATAATAAAGATTAAGTACATGAACTGAATCGGTAACAATCATGTTCAACTCCATTGCATTGATCAGGTAGCAGAGATGAGGAGGAGTGTCCATGGAGTTGGTTTTATAGTGAAACAAACCTACCGCAGACCACCGTTCCAATTTCCTCTTCAGACTGATCTTCAAATTCCCTCTTTTTGTCAAAGAAAAGCAGCATTTCAACTTTCCCACCATCTCCTCTCAATATCTCCCCCCCCAGTCCTCATTGTGACTTAAGTCTCACTTGGAAACAGGCCAGTGTGTTAACTCCTGCAAAATCAATGGATTAACGAATTTCAACCCCCTGATCTTAAAGGGCCGACCTCAGCCAACAAATGATCAAATTCACACAAAATGGAGATCCGCCCCCTCTCTCCATGTCCTTCTAGAATAGAGCCCCCTCCTTTATGAGAGGTTCCCATTGAAATCCAGCAAGCCACACTTGTTGAGTTCTTGGTGACAGATATTTAAGTGCCTCTTGGTTAAACAAGACCCCCCTATCCACTGGGATTCAATTTGGTTGGCAAACACTGGCCTTGCCGACAAAAAAACAGCCAGTGTGGGAATTCGCACTAAGGCAAACTATCTAGCATTTGTGGTTGGGATTACAGCAGTAGCTAGTGCTGTAGGGTTGTAGGACTCAGTGCATTCCTCAAACTCACTCACATTTCTGCCACGTTTCATTATGTCATTTACTATTGGCATGTCTTACAAAGTTAAAATACAATGGAAAAGAAAATAAAAAATGAATGGGGATGGACCCTTATTTGCACGACAACATAATTAACTATAACACTGTTGGTTGACAATGAACAAGACAACATTTAATTCAGTAAATTGAAAGTGTGTTTGAATTGGCATCATGGACTTTGACATTGACTCAAATGAGGACAAATGTGACAGTGCTCCGTGAGGTTCTCTATTAATGTAGCTCACTAAGTAGACTGTTTGAATTGCACAGCTGGTGAGACAGAGGGATGAAAGGCAGTCTGCCCACTGCCTTTCATCCCGGACACTAAATCCCTGTTCTGCTGCAGCTCTACAAGTGAAAAGTTTTCCTTTATACAGCAATACTGTTTAATATTGTTTACTACTGTTGATAGAATACCAGAAAGATGCTGAGAGTCATTGAGGGAGTGAGACAGATAGCGAGAGAGAGAGGGAGGAAGAGAAAAAGAGAGAGAGAGAATGTGAGAGGCAGAGAGAAAGCAAGTAAGTAAGAGGCACTGCACACTCACAGGTTGAGCAGAGAATATTTGTGTTAGAATATCTGATTTTACGGGCTACTGCAATAACGACCTTACTTAAGCTAGTGCTGGTTATGACCCATGAGTTCAGCATTTCTGTTGACTCTGAGCCATAGTGTCTGGTACTGTGTGTGTGTGGACTCCTTGAACCATGTGCAGCTGTGCAAGGCTCTGAGCTGGAGGGCCTCGGGTGCTCACAGCACACACCATGCTGTCACACTGTTTGTCATTCCACATGTCAGTCAATTCAAGCTCTACCCAGCCAACATGAACACATTTCGGTAAGAGGATACGGTGGAAAGCCAGGGTTATTCCTATTAACGTCACTGTTTCCCATGTTTTAAAGCTTTCCCATGGTTCCCATCAAGACCTTGTAAGTTGTTCCGCTTTGTAGAAATCAATGACTTCCCAATAGTTACTCTTCAGTGAGAGCATGTATTCAATGTTTAATCGGCTGCAAAGGGAACTTGCTATTATGGTCATTTGGACTGTATTGGAATCAACACGTTCATCTGGGTAAATTCTCTGCCTACATGAGCTGGTATTTCTCTACCTCCAGGGTTGTTCATGGATGGCCTTGAGTGTGCCCATGCCCAGCCTCATGGTGTGTTGTGCCCAATCCTGCCCATCCCATCTCATCCCATGGTGGCATCACCCATCCCATCTCCCATCTCACATTCCCGGGGTGGGCCAGAGGCGCCTGGTCTAGCCACAGTGTCATGTGGCCTAATCACGTAAGCACAAAGCCTAATCCTTGGGACAGCTGGAGAATCTTTACTGGACAAACTTTAGCAGGATCTGCTATGGACTGCAAACTGCAGCCTCACCGTCCCCATCGCCATCCATCTGAACCCCCTGATTGTTCAGACTTTCCAACAGGCTACAGGCAGGGCATAGAAACAACCTAATAATTGTCCCATAGTCAATAATCTTGTAGAGAGACGATTCCATGTTTACTAAGTGGCTAAACGCTAAAGTGGGTATAGAATTTCACCAATGTTTTTATTTTGTGTAGATGTTTGCGGTAAATTGTGTCATACAGTATTAATGTTTACCATGTTGAACCTTACCGTGCCCTTTGTTGTTCTTACATACAACCGGTTGAGATATTACATACAGCCGAAACTAACTTTTGGATATCAGAGCGGCAGTAACTCCCCAGCATTATGACCAGGAATATGACTTTCCCGAGTTGGATCCTTTGTTCGCACCCCCCAGGGCAATTTAACTTATCCCAGAGGCTGTTCCAACACACCACCGGCGGAGAAGAGGTATTCGGAGTGGACTTCTAGTCTGACTTAGGAGGCAGGCACACCATCCACAGCTTCAGAGTATATTATTTGTTAATGTTCAGTCTCTGCACAATAACGTAGACGAGCTCAGGGCGAGGATTTCCTTCCAGAGAGACATCAGGGACAATAACATACTCTGTTTTCCAGAATCATGGCTCTCTCTGGATATACTGTACACGTCCATACAGCTAGCTGGGCTCTCAGTACATCGCACAGACAGGAATAAAGAACTCTCCGAGAAGAAGAAGGGTGTTTTATGTTTTATGATTAATAACCACTTGTGGTGTGATTGTGATAACGTACAGAAACTCAAGTCCTTTTGTTCACCTGACCTAGAATACCTCAGAATCAAATGCTGACCGTATTACCTCCCAAGATATTTATCCTTCAGTTACAGTCACAGCCGTGTATATACCCCTCAAGCCGACTCCACAGTGGCCCCCAAGGAACTACACTGGACTTTATGCAAACTGGAAACCACATATCCTGAGAGAGTGTTTTTTGTAGCTGGGGATTTTAACAAAGCAAATTTGAGGAAAACGCTACCAAAGTTCTATCAACACATTGACTGTAGCACTCGCGCTGAGAAAACACTCGACCACTGTTATTTTCTCTTCCGGGATGCCTACAAGGCCCTACCCGCCCAGAACATGATTCCATTTTGCTCCTCCCTTCCTATAGGCAGAAACTCAAAGGAAGTACCCGTGCTAAGATCTTTTCAACGCTGGTTTAGCTAATCGGAATCCATGCTCCAAGATTGTTTTAACCTGGGATATGTCCTGGATAGCCTTGGATAATAACATTGATGTATACACGGACATGGTCAGGAAGTCTATAGGGGATGTTGTTCCCACTGTGACTATTAAAACCTACCCAAACCAGAAACCGTGGATAGATGGCAGCATTCGTGCTAAACTGAAAGCGCATTTAACCATGGCAAGGTGACTGGGAGTATGGTTGTATATAAACAGTGTTCTTATTCCCTCTGTAAGGCAATAAAACAGGCAAAACATCAGTACAGAGACAAAGTGGTGTAGGAATTCAATGGCTCAGACACGAGACATCTGTGGCAGGGCCTACAGACAATCATGGATTACAAAGGGAAAACCAGCCACGTTGTGGACACTGACGTCTTGCTCCCAGACAAGCTAACACCTTCTTTCCTTCAATGCGGCCCGCTCCAAAGGACTGTGACCTCTCGTTCTAGCTGACGTGAGTAAGACATTTAAGTGTGTTAACCCTCGCAAGGCTGCCGGCCCAAATGGCATCCCTAGCCGCGTCCTCAGAGCATGCGCAGACCAGCTGGCTGGAGTGTTTACGGACATATTCAATCTCTCCCTAGCCCAGTCTGCTATCCCCTAATGCTTCAAGATCTCCACCATTGTTCCTGTACCCAAGAAAGAAAAGGTAACTGAACTAAATTACTATAGCCCCGTAGCACTCACTTCTGTCATCATGAAGTGCTTTGAGAGGCTAGTTAAGGATCACCTCTACCTTACCTGACACCCTAGACCCACTTCAATTTGCTTACCGCACCAATAGATCCACAGACGATGCAATCGCCATGCACACTGCCCTATCCCATCTAGACAAGAGGAATACCTATGTAAGAATGCTGTTAATTGACTATAGCTCAGCCTTCAACACCATAGTACCCTCCAAGCTCATCATCAAGCTCGGGGCCCTGGGTCTGAATCCTGCCCTGTGAAACTGGGTCCTGGACTTCCTGATGGGCTGCCCTCAGGTGATAAAGGTAGGAAACAACACCCCCACTACACTGATCCTAAAAACAGGGGCCCCACAAGGGTGCGTACTCGGCCCCCTCCTGTACTCCCTGCACAATTGAGAGCATCCTGGCGAGCTGTATCACCACCTGCTTCGGTAACTGCACTGCCCGCAACCGCAGGCCTCTCCAGAAGGTGGTGCGGTCTGCCCAACGGATTACAGGGGGCACACTGCCTGCCCTCCAGGACACCTACAGCACCTGATCCTCATGGACATCAACCACCCGAGCCACGGCCTGTTCACCCAGCTATCATCCAGAAGGCGAGGTCAGTACAAGTGCATCAAAGCTGGGGATGAGAGACTGAAAACAGCTTCTATCTCAAGACCATCAGATTGTTAAATAGCCATCACAAAATCCAAATAACTTCAAAGATCTTCATTGTAAAGGATTTATGCTTGTTCAATGAACCATAAACAATTAATGAACATGCACCTGTGGAACGGTAGGCGGTAGGAACGGTTATGAAAACTCAGGACACTAAAGAGGCATGTCTACCGACTCTGAAAAACACCAAAAGGAAGATGCCCTGGGTCCCTGCTCATCTGCGTGAACGTGCCTTAGGCATTCTGCAAGGAGCGATGGGGACTGCAGATGTGGCCAGGGCATTAAATTGCCATGTCCGTACTGTGAGACACCTAAAACAGTGCTACAGGGAGACAGATAGGACAGCTCATCATCCTTGCAGTGGCAGACCAACACTCGCACATGATCGCTGTATCAACACCCGCACAGGATCGGTACATCCGAACATCACACCTGCAGGACAGGTACAGGATGGCAACAACAACTGCCCGAGTTACACCAGGAACGCCCAATGACCCTCCAGCATGACAATGCCACCAAGCATGCTGCTCGTTCTGTGCGTGATTTCCTGCAAGACAGGAATGTCAGTGTTCTGCCATGGCCAGCGAAGAGTCCAGATCTCAATCCCATTGAGTACATCTGGGACCTGTTGGATCAGAGGGTGAGGGCTGAGGCCATTCCCCCCAGAAATGTCTGAGAACTTGCAGGTGCCTTGGTGGAAGAGTGGGGTAACATCTCACAGCAAGAACTGGAAAATCTGGTGCAGTCCATGAGGAGGAGATGCACTGCAGTACTTAATGCAGCTGGTGGTCACACCAGATACTGACTGTTACTTTTGATTTTGACTCCCTCTTTGTTCAGCGTCACATTATTCCATTTCTGTTAGTCACATGTCTTATGGAACTTGTT
Organism: Oncorhynchus masou masou; assembly: GCF_036934945.1. Taxonomy (NCBI): domain Eukaryota; kingdom Metazoa; phylum Chordata; class Actinopteri; order Salmoniformes; family Salmonidae; genus Oncorhynchus; species Oncorhynchus masou. The sequence continues at coordinate 20,169,291 of NC_088214.1, forward strand.
CAGTTTATGTCTGTTGTTGAATCTTGTTATGTTCATACAAATATTTACACGTTGATTAAGTTTTCTGAAAATAAACGCAGTTGACAGTGAGAGGACCTTTCTTTTTTTGCTGAGTTTACATAGACATGAAATCACTGGCCACTTTAATAATGGAACACTAGTCACTTTAGTAATGTTTACATACTGCTTTACTCATTTCATATGTATGTACTGTATTCTATTCTACTGTATTTTAGTCAATGCCACTCCAACATTGCTCAACCTAATTTTTATATATTTCCATTATTTTATTTTAGATTTGTGTGTATTGTTGTGAATTGTTAGATATTATTACACTGTTGGAGCTAGGAACACAAGCATTTCGCTACACCCGCAATAACATCTGCTAAATATGTGTGTGACCAATAACATTTGATTTGATGTACCTAGTTTGTTGAAGCCTGCCATTTCATTTAATGTAGGCTACCTGTGGATTTTGTGAGAAAGCACAGCCTCTCCACTCGTCCAACTGGTCAATATTTCATGCCTCCCTGATGCAAATAACACGTGGAAGTCCGGTGGGGGGAAGACTGTTATAGTCCTTGTTTTTCAATACTTAGCCCAGATTCTTCTACACTGTAGGTCCATTCACGTCCTCTGAAGAGGGCATTGTACAACTATTGAGTGATGAAGTCAATAGGAAGTGTGTATCCCATATGTCCTTCAACTTTCACATATGATATGCGTTTCTTTCCTGGTTGGATATCTATGGGGATGAATCGTTTTTATTCGGACTCGTCTCTGCTAGAGCATTTAGAGCGTCCAAACCCTCAGAGAACATGATGAATAATGGAGAAATAGAAGGAATTTCCTCTCAGAATAAAATGTTGCTAACCCTGCATCTCTCCTGGCAAGTGCACCAATTCCCCCGATGCAATCGCGAGATCATCAGCTCTGCCAAGAGTATAAGGCTTCTACACAGATCTATGTTTATCCAATCCCCCTAGAAACACTGCTATGGGATCTCCAGGGCTTTTCTCACTCCCTAAGTATGTAAGCCAATGAAAGAAACACATTCTCCATTATTATTTATATGTATGTATTTATTTTGATGATATTTCTCCTAAAGGAATATTTTTTTTAAAGTGAAAAACAGTCCCAGACCATAATCCCTCCTCCGCCAAACTTTACAGTTGGTACTATGCATTGAGTTGGGGTAGGTAGCACTCCCCTGGCATCCGCTAAACCCAGATTGGTCCGTTGGACTGGCAGATGGTAAAGTGTTATTCATCACTCCAGAGAACGTGTTTCCACTGCTCCAGAGTCCAATGGCGGCGAGCTTTACACCACTCCAGCCGACCTTTGGCACTGCACATTTTAATCTTAGGCTTGTATGCGGCTGTTTGGCCATGGAAACCCATTTCATGAAGCTCCCATTGAACAGCTCTTGTGCTGACATTGCTTCCAGAGGCAGTTTGGAACTCGGTAGAGAATGTTGCAACCGATGACAGAAGATTTTTATGTGCCACGCACTTCAGCACTCTGCGGTCCTGTTCTGTGAGCTCTTATGGCCTGCTACTTCTCGGCTATGCCGTTTTTGCTCCTAGACGATTCCACTTCAATAACAGCACTTACAGTTGACCAGGCAGCTCTAGCAAGGCAGAAATTTGACGAACTGACTTGTTGGAAAGGTGGTATAATATGACTGTGCCATGTTGAAAGCCACTGAGCTCTTCAGTAAGGCCATTTTACTGTCAATGCTTCTCTATGGACATTGCATGGCTGTGTGCTCGGTTTTATACACCAGTCAGAAACGGGTGTGGCTGAAATAGCACACCACACCACGGGGCCAGGCGTGGGCACGCCTTACCATGGAGCTGGACGTGTGCACGCCACACCCACTATGTATTAAATAGTTTTTTCATCATCAATTTACACACAATCCCCCATAATGACAAAGCAAAAACTGTTTTTTTCAATGTTTGCAAATGTATAAAAATTACAAAAATGAAACATCACATTTACATAAGTATTGAGACCCTTTACTTAGTACTTTGTTGAAGCACTTTTGCAGTGATTATAGCATTGAGTCTTCTTAGGTATGAAGCTATAAACTTGGCACACCTGTATTTGTTTTTCTTTCTCCCATTTGTCTCTGCAGATCATTTCAAGCTATGTCAGGTTGGATGGAGAGCTTCGCTGCACAGCTATTTCCAGGTCTCTCCAGAGATGTTCGATTGGCTTCAAGTCCGGGCTCTGGCTGGGCCACTCAAGAACATTTGGAGACCTGTCCCAAAGCCATTCCTGCGTTGTCTTGGTTGTGTGCTTAGGGTTGTTGTCCTGTTGTAAGGTAAACCTTCACCCCAGTCTGAGGACCTGAGTGCTCTGGTGCAGGTTTCAATCTCTCTGTACTTTGCTCCATTCAACTTTGCCTCAATTCTGACTAGTGTCCCAGCCCCTGCCGCTGAAAAACAACCCCACACCAAGATGCTGCCAACACCATGCTTCACCATAGGGATGGTGCCAGGTTCCCTCTAGACGGGACGCTTGGCATTCAGTCCAAAGAGTTTAATCTTGGTTTCATCAGACCAGAGAATATTGTTTCTCATGGTCTGAGACGCTTTAGGTCCATTTTGGCAAACTCCACGTGGGCTGTCATGTGAAACAAGATTTTGCTCTGGCTTGGATTTTGCTCTGACATGCACTGTCAACTGTGGGACCTTATATAGACAGGTGTGTGCCTTTGCAAATCATGTGCAATCAATTGAATTCACCACAGGTGGACTCCATTCAAGTTGTAGAAACATCTCAAGGATGATCAATGGAATCAGGATGCACCTGAGCTCAATATCGAGTCTCATAGCAAAGGGTCTGAATACTTATGTAAATAAGGTATTTCTGTTTTTTTTCTGTTTTTTTATACATTTGCAAACATTTCTAAAAACCTGTTTTGGCTTCGTCATTATGGGGAATTGCATGTAGATTGATGAGGACAATTTGTAATTTAATACATTTTTAGAATAAGACTGCACCGTAACAAAATTAGGAAAAAGTTAAGGGGTCTGAATACTTTCCGAATGCACTGTATATAGTGTATGACTAGTAAGGCTAAAATCCACCCATCATTAATCATACATATGTGTTTACTAACTATTGATTCTCATTCTCATTGGTGTCAAATGCATTGAGTGATATGAGTTGGTAGTTACTCCAAATTGTTGATCGTTCACCACTTTGCTCAGACACCTAACTGACTCGAAGATTCCATTACTATCACATAGCAGACCAGCATTTGAGCTCAAACAAAGTTTTCATTGTCTTCACAGCAAATACCTTAGCACAACTCACAACCAGATGCGATCAGGTGTAGGATATTACTTGGAGCCAGCAACAGGAAATGTAAATTATTATGTGAATTATAATGAATGGACATTTTTTGTGGAGGTTGATACATTTCTCATTTAGGGCAAATCTAGTCCTGTGTTGCCATACCTCCAAAATCTCATCGTTGTCACGGCTCCCTTGGGGATCTGGAGAATTTTGTATTGCAGAAACGGTTTGAATGGTCCTCCTGGCTCCCAGCGGCAAGATTTTGATTGAATTTCAAGAACCTTCCCCCCACATGCCCGTAGAAGGGATGCTGTGTGTTATATGCATCACTGTTTTCCGTCCGGGTAGTTGTTGACTATGCTACTTGTGGCCGACAGCCTGCAATTTATATGTTCTAAACCGCTCTTGAGACAAACACTTTTTTCATTGTCTCCATTCGTCCACATGGCTGCTTGTTGCGCTTCGCTTCCCCCAAAAATATTGTGAAGATTGCCCATTATTTTGTTTTTGTAAGGACCCAAACAATGGAGGCAGTGGCAGAACCTATTCAAGTAAGTAAATACATTTTTAAAATGTAAAAACGATTATCTATTATCAGCTAGCTAGCTGGCTACATTAGGCCACTTTATAGGCTAACTCAATTGAGCTGCTAGCTAGATATCTAGCTAACTTTACACACTGTTTAGCTACGTGAATTTAATGTAATCAGCTAATGTTCTATTAGCTAGCTATCTTAATGTAATCATTGTAAATTATTTTAATATAATATTCAGTGCTGTCTAATTTGAGTATAATGAAGCCTTTTTCTTTATGATGTTTTCTGTCCTCTGATAATCAAAGCTGTGAAAGCCTGTTTGCAGACGAAGAGAGAGGCCCCAAGAGCCTGAGGGTATATCCTATATGCCACGGGTTATATGGATAGGCCTACCTATGGGTGCTTGACTGCAGTTGTTAGGTCAGCTAGCTAATGTTACGTGTATCTGTATAGTAATATTATTCATATCTCAGAGCCATTTGCTTTGCTAGTTATAGCCTAATGTTAGCTAGTTAGCAGATTCATGCAGGGTAGTAACGTCATGAGTTGGGATTATGGTTCATTGTTTACCTAGCTAGCTCGCTGCATTTCTTAACAAAAGACTCCACTATGTAAGTAACCAATTTAATAGAACGTCACTGCGACAACTGTTGATAGACATAGCTGGTATATTAGCTCTGGCTATCTACTCCCGTCTGAGTGGGCCAGAACGTAGAATAACTGACAAATTTACAAACGCTCAACACCCGATGATTATGGCCGGTGTCTGTAAACGTTGGCAAAAAAACGTAAATTGTTGTCAGCATCACAGTTGCAGTCACCAATGCTCTGAATAACATAAAAACAGCCTAATCAGCTCTTCTAGGGTGAGTAAAATTGTCAGTGAGCTGTTCTCTCATTTATGTCTGGAAGTAGCTAGCAAGCTAGCCAATGTTAACCAGTTAACTTGGGTGATTGACTGCTGTTGTTCAAAAAATATCTAATGTTATTTGTCACATGCGCCGAATACAACAGTGAAATGCTTATTTACAAGCCCTTAAACAACAATGCAGTTTTCAGAAAAATAAGTGTTAAGAAAGTATTTACTAAACAAGCTGAAATAAAAGCAACAATAAAATAACAGTAGCAAGGCTACATACAGGGGGTACAGGTACAGAGTTAATGTGCGGGGACACAGGTTAGTCGAGGTATTTGAAGTCATATAGGTAGAGGTAAAGTGACAAAGAAATAGATAATCAACAGAGCAGCAGCATAAAAATGGGGGTGTGGGGGGTTGTGGTCAAAGCAAATAGCCTGGGTAGCCATTTGATTAGCTGTTCAGGGATCTTATGGCTTGTGGGTAGAAGCTGTTAAGAAACCCTTTGGACCTAGATTTGGTGCTCTGGTACCACTTGCCGTGTAGTAGCAGAGAGAACAGTCTATGGCTAGGGTGGCTGGAGTCTTAGCAATATTTAGGACCTTCCTCTGATACCGCCTGGTATAGAGGTCCTGTATGGCAGGAAGCTGGGCCGTACAAACTACTCTCTGTAGTGCCTTGCAGTCGGAGGCTGAGCAGTTGCCGTACCAGGTGGTGATGCAACCAGTCAGGATGCTTTCGATGGTGCAGCTGTAGAAACTATTCTGCCCTCCTTTTCCTGTAGTCCCCAATTATCTCATTTGTCTTGATCACGTTGAGTGAGATGTTGGTATCCTGGCACCACACTCCTCCCTATAGACTGTCTCATCGTTGTCGGTGATCAGGCCTACCACTGTTATGTCATTGGCAAACTTAATGCTGATGTTGGAGTCATGCTTGACCATGCAGTCATGGGTGAACAGGGAATACAGGGATTTAGTACGCACCCCTTAGGGGCCACCGTGTTGAGGATCAGTGTGGCAGATGTACTGTTACCTACCCTTACCACCTGGGAGTCCAGGATCAGGCAGAGAGTCCAGGATCCAGTTGCAGAGGGAGGTGTTTAGTCGCAGGGTCCTTAGCTTAGTGATGAGCTTTGTGGGCGCTATGGTGTTGAATGCTGAGCTGTAGTTAATGAACACCATTCTCACATAGGTGTTCCTTTTGTCCAGGTGGGAAAGAACAGTGTGGAGTGCAAATGATATTGCGTCATCTGTGGATCTATTTGGGCGTTATGCGAATTGGAGTGGGTCTATAGTTTCTGGGATAATGGTGTTGATGTGAGCCATGACCAGCCTTTCAAAGCACTTCATGGCATCAGACGTGAGTGCTATGGGTCGGTAGTCATTTAGGCAGGTTACCTTGGTGTTCTCAAGCACAGGGACTATGGTGGTTTGCTTGAAACATGTTGGTATTATAGACTAGGTCAAGGACAGGTTGAAAATGTCAGTGAAGACAGTTGTTCAGCGCATGCTCAGAGTATACGTCATGGTAATCTGCCCTGCGGCCTTGTGATTGTTGACCTGTTTAAAGGTCTTACTCACTTTGGCTGCGGAGAGCGTGATCACACAGTCGTCAAGAACAGCTGGTGCTTTCATGCATGCTTCAGTGTTGCTTGCTTCGAAGCGAGCATAGAATTAATTTAGCTCATCTTTTAAGCTTGTGTCACTGGGTAGCTCGCGGCTGTGCTACACTTTTTAGTCCGTAACAGTTTGCAAGCCCTGCCACATCCGACGAGCATCGGAGACGGTGTAGTACGATTCAATCTTAGTCAATTCACTTTGCCTGTTTGAGGACGATGTCATCGATGACCTTATTGATGAAGCCAGTGACTGATGTGGTGTACTTCTCATTGCCATCGGAAGAATCCCGTAACATATTCCAGTCTGTGCTTGCAAAACAGTCCTGTAGCTTGGCATCTGCGTCATCTGACCAATTCTGTATTGAGTGAGTCACTGGTACTTCCTGCTTTAGTTTTTGCTTGTAAGCAGGAATCAGGAGGATAGAGTTATGGTCACATTCGCCAAATGGAGGGTAAGAGAGCTTTGTACACATCTCTGTGTATGGAGTAAAAGTGGTCTCGAGTTTTTTTCCCCTCTGGTTGCACATGTAACATGATGGTAGAAATGAGGTCAAGCAGATTTAACCCTTGTGTCGCCTATACATTCTGTATACTCCACTTGTCCTAAGGGTAAAAAAATGACCCGCCTTCACTAAATCCCTAAAATAAAGCAGCTTAATTTAATTTCAAACCCCAAATCTATTTTACATGAAGAAGCAACCTGTCATTCATCACAAACTTTGTGAATATCTGGGTTTTCCCTCTTAACAATGCAGAAAGACTGCATTTAATCATTGAACACCACTCATTTTTATTACAACACACCTGTCATAATTGTTTTCTTTACTAAAGTAGAGATGTATTATTATTATTATTATTACCAAAGGTACTGCATAGGTATAAACATATGTTGTGTTGCAAGACATAGCACTTGTATAGCCTAAGAAAGTAGCAGAAACGTGCAAAAAGTAGTTTTGAATGCATTTTATTGAAGGGAAACAATAACAGTCTTGAACTTTTTGTCAACATAGTGATATGCTCAAGGTGTATGAACAACAACAATAAATAAGAATAAAATAAGATAATAGATACAAAACAAAAATGTGAAGAACATAAATTCATCAACTCTAACTAGCACATGTAGGACAGTATTCAAGTGTGTGTACATGGACTTTGCAGATGTATTTCTTACATGTGCAGGACATAGTATTTGTTTAACGATCCTTCTTTTGGCGGCAGAAATGGCAACTCCTCCTCTTACCCAGCCCTGCTGCAGCATCAGGTGGATCAGGACAAGATTTAGCCCCCTGAACAGCTTTCACAAGCGCTGCAGAGGCTGCTGTGCAGGGGAGGCGCTCCCTTCTTTGAATGTGTGGGGTTACAAGTGCCTTTCCCAGCTGCTCCAAGAACACCATCCTCTTGTTCCCCTTATCAAGCATCCAGGTAGGGTTGATCTTGTTCCATATCACAAAGGCATTATATGAGGATACAACAATGATGTTATGAAAGATGACCAGGGGCCAGCGGGCAGTCAACCTCCTGCAACTGTAAGTTCCAATCACCTTGTCCAGGTTGTCCATGTCTCCTTTGTTGTGGTTGTAATCCAGGATGATGGCTGGCTTCCTGTCCTCACGATCACTGATCTCAGCCGTTTTGTGCAGTGTGCTCAGGAGAACCACGTTCTTGTTCCTCTTTGGAATGTAAGAAACTAGAGTGGTGGTGGGGGTGAAGGCAAACTTTGATGAAAAGGCCTCTCTCCCCGTTGTTGGGAGGAATGCAGAGGGGAGCTCAGGCTTGTTCTTTCTAACTGTGCCAACCATGGTGATCTTCCTCGTCAGGAGCTGCTGGCTGAGTTCATAAGAGGTGAAGAAATTGTCACACGTTGGATTGTGCCGCCTCAGTCCATCTGTCACATCAAGCACAACACGCATCCCCTGGTTCTTCTCCGGGCCTCTACCAGTCGGCTTCCCTGTGTTGTGCATCTTCCAAGCATAGCTGGATTGTGCGTCACAGGCCACCCATATCTTGATATCATACTTTGCTGGCTTGCTGGGCACATACTGCCGGAAAGGACAGCAACCTTTGGTCAAAAGAGATTACTATCAGTAATTAGTATCAGTGTCACAGAAAACAATCACAAAAATCAATGATATTACAGCAATACATAATACAACTAACAGTGTAAATCCCTTACATTACAAATATGAAAATATAAATGTACCTCTGAATGGAACCAGTTGCTCATTCACTCGTTACTTCAGGCCCAGGGTTGTAGAGGTATGGCAGGCGCTCCACCCACTTCTCCCAGAATCTCTCTTATGGCCGGCAGTTTGTCCCTCACACGTCTTGCAGGTCTTGACTCATGGTTGTCAAATCGTAGCATTCTTGAGAAAGTGTGAAAGACTTTCAGTGGCATCGTGACACGGAAAATCTCCCTTCCACTCTCTGCATCCCAGAGACTACACGTAGCCTCGCCTTGGGACCTATGCACACCCGCTAAAGATTAACAGCCCTATGTAGACAAGCAGGTCAAACTCATCCATCCCTTCCAGTTGTCTACATATTTACAGAAACTCTCCAAATGTTTCATCTGCTGGATGATTTTATCGATCGCTGTTGTGATGACCATGTTGAATTTTGAGTCCATGTCCTGGGCATGAGCAACTGCATGTCTTGTGGGCCCTGAGTCATCCTTGTGACATTTTGTGCTGCCATCCTGCCCTGGTTGTCAAACGATGACAAGGACCATGTTATTTTGCTGTTCTTGTCTCTCTTTCAGCTTGGGGGTTTTCTTCTTCATTTGAAGACCAGACCCCCAGCCTCTCCATAAACGCCCTCAAAACTCTGGACGTGAACTGGGGACCCCGATCAGAGACGATGTCCTCATCGGCACCCCGTAGTGCCGGAAGACATGGGTAAACAGAGCTTCCGTAGTCCACAGTGCCGTAGGGAGACCGAGCAACGGGATGAGACGGCAGGACTTAGAAAACCGATCCACAACGGCCAGAATTGCGGTATGTCCCTGGGACAGGGGAAGGTCGGTGAGGAAGTCCACCGACAAGTGTGACTATGGCCGTTGTGGAATGGGGAGGGACTGTAACTTCCCTCTAGGCATGGGCACACCGAGCAGGAGGAGACATAAAATCTCATGTCCTTCACCAACGTGGGCCACCAGTATCTCCCCCTAAGACTCCACACTGTCCTCCCGATGCCAGGATGACTCGAGGAGGGTAGAGTATGAGCCCAACGAATCAGCCTGTCACGGACACCCCACGGCACGTACTGAGCCCCCGCTGGACACGGAGCAGGCTCCAACCATAATGCCCTCTCTATCTCCGCGTCCACCTCCCATACCACCGGTGCCATGAGAGGTGAAGGTGGAATGATGGGGGTCGGCTCGATGGACCACTCCTCGGTATCATACAGGCGGGACAGCGCTTCAGCTTTTGTGTTCTGGGAGCCTGGCCGGCACGAGATGGTGAAGCGGAACCTGGCAAAGTACATGGCCCATCTAGCCTGACGCGGATTCATTCTCCTCACTGCCCGGATATACTCGAGATTATGATGGTCAGTCAAGATGAGAAAAGGGTGCTTAGCCCCCTCAAGCCAATGTCTCCACACCTTCAGAGCCTCGACTGTAGCTAACAACTCCCGGTCCCCCACATCATAGTTTTGCTCCGTCGGACCAAGCTTCTTCGGAAAAAAAAGCACAAGGGCGGAGCTTTGGTGGCGTGCCTGAGCGCTGGGACAGCACGGCCCCGACCCCAGCCTCGGACGTGTCCACCTCCACTATGAGCGCTAAAGAGGGGTCCGGATGCGCCAACACTGGCACATTAGTGAACAGCTTCTTCAGACGACTGAAAGCTCTGCCCCCCCCCCCTCTGCTGACCAGCGCAAGCGCGCCAGTCCTCCCTTGAGCAGTGAGGTAATAGGAGCAGCCACCTGACCAAAACCGCGGATAAACCTCCGGTAGCAATTGGCAAACCCTAAAAACCGCTGCACCACTTTTACCATGGTCGGAGTCAGCCAAATACACACGGCTGTAACGCGGTCACATTCCAACACCACCCCGGAGGTGGAAATACAATAACCCAGGAAGGAAACGGCTTGTTTGGAGAACACACATTTCTCAGCCTTGACATACAGGTCATGCTCCAGCAGTCACCCAAGTACCTTATGCATCAGAGACACATGCATGGCGCATGTGGCAGAATAGATCAAGATGTCATCGATGTACACTACCACTCCCTGCCCGTGCAGGATCTTGGAAAATTTCGTCTACGAAAGATTGGAAGATGGCTGGAGCATTTCTCAACCCATATGGCATGACGAGTGCTAAATGCGGTTTTCCACTCATCTCCTCCCCGGATACGCACCAGGTTATACGTACTCCTCGGGTCCAGTTTTGTGAAGAAACGCGCCCCGTGAAATGATTCCACCGCCGTAGCGATGAGAGGTAGTGGGTAACTAAACCCCACTGTGTTTGAATTTAGACCTCTATAATCAATGCACGGACGCAGACCTCCCTCCTTCTTCTTCACAAAAAAGAAGCTTGAGGAGATGGGTGATGTGGAGGGCCGAATGTACCCCTGCCCCAGAGATTCAGTGTCATATGTCTCCATAGCCACTGTCTCCTCCTGGGACAATGGGTACACGTGACTCCTGGGAAGTGCAGCATTCTCCAGGAGGTTTATTGCGCAGTCCCCTCGACAATGGGGTGGTAATTGGGTCGCCTTCTTCTTACAGAAGGTGAAAGCCAAATCGGCATATTCAGAGGGAAAGCGCACGGTGGAAACCTGGTCTGGACTCTCCACCGTAGTCGCACCTACGGAAACTCCTATACACCTGCCTGAATACTCCTCTAACCACCCTCGATGAGCCGCCTGTCTCCCTGAAATCATCGGGTTGTGATGAGCTAGCCACGGAATCCCCAGCACCACTGGAAACGCAGGTGAATCAATAAGAAATAGACTAATCCGTTCCTTATGACCCCCCCTGCGTTACCATGTCCAGTGGCACCGTGGCCTCCCTGACCAGCCCTGACCCTAATGGTCGGCTATCTAAGGAGTGCACGGGGAAAGGTTGGTCCAACGACACCAGGGGAATCCCTAGCCTTAGGGCGAGCCCCTGATCCATAAAGTTCCCAGCTGCGCCTGAATCAACTAGCACCTTATGCTGTAGAGAGGGAGTCTGGTGCAGACTCACCTGGGGTGAACGATTAGTGGTCCGCCTGCCCTCCCGACTCCCAGACGAGCTCCTCCAGCACCGGTAGGCCGTGTGTCCTCAACGACCACAACTGGTGCAGGAGGAAACTCCTCCTCCGGTCCCTCTCGATGCAGCCCCCCTAACTCCATGGGGATGAGAGCAGGAGCGCCTGGGGGTGGAATCAACAGGGCCCGTTCCGGACGCCCGCGGGTAGCCAGCAGGTTTTCCAAACGAATGGACACGTCTATCAGTTCATCCAATGAGAGAATAGTATCCCGACTTGCTAGCTCCCTGCGGACGCCCTCCTTGAGGCTACAACGGAAGTGGTTCATCAAAGCCCTGTCGTTCCACCCCCCGCTCCCGCGGCCAAGGTCCGGAACCCCAGGACAAAGTCCTGCGTGCTCCTCGTCTCCTGTCGCAGGGGGAACAGCCGTTCACCCGCCGCTCTGCTTTCCGGTGGGTGATCGAACACAGCCCGGAATCGGCGGGTGAACTCGGGATAGTGATCCCTCAACGAGTCTGGGCCATTCCACACTGCATATGCCCACTCCAGGGCTCACCCCGTCAGACAGGAGACAAGGACACTCACGCTCTCCTCCCCTGAGGGAGTCGGACGGACGGTAGCTAGGTATAATTCCAGTTGGAGGAGGAACCCCTGACACCCAGCTGCCCTCCCATCATTCTCCCTGGGGAGCGCTATTACAGTACAACGGTTTGATTTGTTTGATCGTAGCTAGCTAGCTACATAGCCGTCTTTGTATCTAAGACAATTGTGTAGCCTAGAGCGATTTTCTAGGTTAGCTAGCCAGCTATTGTCGTTCTTTTAAGGTAACGTAACGCAATCAACCTGCTAGCTAGCCAGCTAGCCCCCGAATAGCAGCACTGTAGAAACTATTACACTCGACGGAACGACTTGATTAGTGTAGTGTCAACATCGCAGCCACTACCAGCTAGCCTACAAAGTCAACAACGCAGCCACTGCCTGCTAGCCTACTCCAGCAGTACTGTAGCATTTCAATCATTTTAGTCAATAAGATTCTTGCTACGTAAGCTTAACTTTCTGAACATTCGAGACGTGTAGTCCACTTGTCATTCCAATCTCCTTTGCATTAGCGTAGCCTCTTCTGTAGCCTGTCAACTATGTGTCTATCTATCCCTGTTCTCTCCCTGTTCTCTCCTCTCTGCACAGACCATACAAACGCTCCACACCGCGTGGCCGCGGCCACCCTAATCTGGTGGTCCCAGCGCGCACGACCCACGTGGAGTTCCAGGTCTCCGGTAGCCTCTGGAACTGCCGATCTGCGGCCAACAAGGCAGAGTTCATCTCAGCCTATGCCTCCCTCCAGTCCCTCGACTTCTTGGCACTGACGGAAACATGGATCACCACAGATAACACTGCTACTCCTACTGCTCTCTCTTCGTCCGCCCACGTGTTCTCGCACACCCCGAGAGCTTCTGGTCAGCGGGGTGGTGGCACCGGGATCCTCATCTCTCCCAAGTGGTCATTTCTCTCTCTCCCCTTACCCATCTGTCTATCGCCTCCTTTGAATTCCATGCTGTCACAGTTACCAGCCCTTTCAAGCTTAACATCCTTATCATTTATCGCCCTCCAGGTTCCCTCGGAGAGTTCATCAATGAGCTTGATGCCTTGATAAGCTCCTTTCCTGAGGACGGCTCACCTCTCACAGTCCTGGGCGACTTTAACCTCCCCAAGTCTACCTTTGACTCATTCCTCTCTGCCTCCTTCTTTCCACTCCTCTCCTCTTTTGACCTCACCCTCTCACCTTCCCCCTACTCACAAGGCAGGCAATACGCTCGACCTCATCTTTACTAGATGCTGTTCTTCCACTAACCTCATTGCAACTCCCCTCCAAGTCTCCGACCACTACCTTGTATCCTTTTCCCTCTCGCTCTCATCCAACACTTCCCACACTGCCCCTACTCGGATGGTATCGCGCCGTCCCAACCTTCGCTCTCTCTCCCCGCTACTCTCTCCTCTTCCATCCTATCATCTCTTCCCTCTGCTCATACCTTCTCCAACCTATCTCCTGATTCTGCCTCCTCAACCCTCCTCTCTTCCCTTTCTGCATCCTTTGACTCTCTATGTCCCCTATCCTCCAGGCCGGCTCGGTCCTCCCCTCCCGCTCCGTGGCTCGATGAGTCATTGCGAGCCCACAGAACAGAGCTCCGGGCAGCCGAGCGGAAATGGAGGAAAACTCGCCTCCCTGCGGACCTGGCATCCTTTCACTCCCTCCTCTCTACATTTTCCTCCTCTGTCTCTGCTGCTAAAGCCACTTTCTACCACTCTAAATTCCAAGCATCTGCCTCTAACCCTAGGAAGCTCTTTGCCACCTTCTCCTCCCTCCTGAATCCTCCTCCCCCTCCCCCTCCTCCCTCTCTGCAGATGACTTCGTCAACCATTTTGAAAAGAAGGTCGACGACATCCGATCCTCGTTTGCTAAGTCAAACGACACCGCTGGTTCTGCTCACACTGCCCTACCCTGTGCTCTGACCTCTTTCTCCCTCTCTCTCCAGATGAAATCTCGCTTCTTGTGACGGCCGGCCGCCCAACAACCTGCCCGCTTGACCCTATCCCCTCCTCTCTTCTCCAGACCATTTCCGGAGACCTTCTCCCTTACCTCACCTCGCTCATCAACTCATCCCTGACCGCTGGCTACGTCCCTTCCGTCTTCAAGAGAGCGAGAGTTGCACCCCTTCTGAAAAAACCTACACTCGATCCCTCCGATGTCAACAACTACAGACCAGTATCCCTTCTTTCTTTTCTCTCCAAAACTCTTGAACGTGCCGTCCTTGGCCAGCTCTCCCGCTATCTCTCTCAGAATGACCTTCTTGATCCAAATCAGTCAGGTTTCAAGACTAGTCATTCAACTGAGACTGCTCTTCTCTGTATCACGGAGGCGCTCCGCACTGCTAAAGCTAACTCTCTCTCCTCTGCTCTCATCCTTCTAGACCTATCGGCTGCCTTCGATACTGTGAACCATCAGATCCTCCTCTCCACCCTCTCCGAGTTGGGCATCTCCGGCGCGGCCCACGCTTGGATTGCGTCCTACCTGACAGGTCGCTCCTACCAGGTGGCGTGGCGAGAATCTGTCTCCTCGCCACGCGCTCTCACCACTGGTGTCCCCCAGGGCTCTGTTCTAGGCCCTCTCCTATTCTCGCTATACACCAAGTCACTTGGCTCTGTCATAACCTCACATGGTCTCTCCTATCATTGCTATGCAGACGACACACAATTAATCTTCTCCTTTCCCCCTTCTGATGACCAGGTGGCGAATCGCATCTCTGCATGTCTGGCAGACATATCAGTGTGGATGACGGATCACCACCTCAAGCTGAACCTCGGCAAGACGGAGCTGCTCTTCCTCCCGGGGAAGGACTGCCCGTTCCATGATCTCGCCATCACGGTTGACAACTCCATTGTGTCCTCCTCCCAGAGCGCTAAGATCCTTGGCGTGATCCTGGACAACACCCTGTCGTTCTCAACCAACATCATGGCGGTGGCCCGTTCCTGTAGGTTCATGCTCTACAACATCCGCAGAGTGCGACCCTGCCTCACACAGGAAGCGGCGCAGGTCCTAATCCAGGCACTTGTCATCTCCCGTCTGGATTACTGCAACTCGCTGTTGGCTGGGCTCCCTGCCTGTGCCATTAAACCCTACAACTCATCCAGAACGCCGCAGCCCGTCTGGTGTTCAACCTTCCCAAGTTCTCTCACGTCACCCCGCTCCTCCGCTCTCTCCACTGGCTTCCAGTTGAAGCTCGCATCCGCTACAAGACCATGGTGCTTGCCTACGGAGCTGTGAGGGGAACGGCACCGCAGTACCTCCAGGCTCTGATCAGGCCCTACACCCAAGCAAGGGCACTGCGTTCATCCACCTCTGGCCTGCTCGCCTCCCTACCACTGAGGAAGTACAGTTCCCGCTCAGCCCAGTCAAAACTGTTCGCTGCTCTGGCCCCCCAATGGTGGAACAAACTCCCTCACGACGCCAGGACAGCGGAGTCAATCACCACCTTCCGGAGACACCTGAAACCCCACCTCTTCAAGGAATACCTAGGATAGGATAAGTAATCCTTCTCACCCCCCCTTAATGATTTAGATGCACTATTGTAAAGTGGCTGTTCCACTGGATGTCAGAAGGTGAATTCACCAATTTGTAAGTCGCTCTGGATAAGAGCGTCTGCTAAATGACTTAAATGTAATGTAAATGCCAGACGCAGGGCCCCGGAGCTGGATGCTGAAACAGGGGTAGGTGGTGCTGGTGGAGGGGGCGCTGGAGATGAGGTGGGAAGGCCGCTCCTCTCCCATCGGTCCATCATCTCCATCATCTGATCCATGGCGGACCCAAGCCGGTGAAGAACAGTGGTGTGGTGGAGGACCCTCTCCTCCATCGTTGGGAGAGGAGGTGTGGCTGCTCCTGCTGATTCCATGTATTGTAGGTGCGGGATTCTGTCACGGCTAGCTAGGTGTTTAGTGAGGAATCAGGTGCAGAAAG
Organism: Oncorhynchus masou masou; assembly: GCF_036934945.1. Taxonomy (NCBI): domain Eukaryota; kingdom Metazoa; phylum Chordata; class Actinopteri; order Salmoniformes; family Salmonidae; genus Oncorhynchus; species Oncorhynchus masou. The sequence goes on from NC_088214.1 coordinate 20,185,310, forward strand.
CAGAGAGGTCCGGGGGAAAAGTGCACTTTAATATGGCATCAAAATGAAATGCCCAACACGCAGTGCGCAAACACTGACCAACCCAAAACAACGGGTAACAAGGTCCAGAGCACTAACAACACCAACGATACAACGTGAACATCAAAATAATCCCGCACAACAAAGGGGCGGGTTCCATACGCTAAATAGGGAAGAAAATCCAACACACACAAAATAGGAACAGGTGTAACAAATGAGACAAAACTAACTGAAAAGAAAAAGGGATCGGTGGCGGCTAGTAGGCCGGTGACGACGACCGCCGAGCACCACCCGGACAGGCGGGAGTGCCAACTTCGGGGGAGTTGTGACAACCACCCTGTAGCACTCACTTCCGTCATCATGAAGTGCTTTGAGAGACGAGTCAAGGACCATATCACCTCCACCCTACCTGACACCCGAGACCCACTCCAATTTGCTTACCGCCCAATAGGTCCACAGACGACGCAATCGCAACCACACTGCACACTGCCCTAACCCATCTGGACAAGAGGATAACCTATGTGAGAATGCTGTTCATCGACTACAGCTCAGCATTTAACACCATAGTACCCTCCAAACTCATCATCAAGAGACCCTGGGTCTCAACCCCGCCCTGTGCAACTGGGTACTGGACTTCCTGACGGGCCGCTCCAGGTGGTGAGGTTAGGTAACAACATCTCCAACCCGCTGATTCTCAACACTGGGGCCCCAAGGGTGCATTCTGAGCCCTCTCTTGTACTCCATGTTCACCCACGACTGCGTGGCCATGCACGCCTCCAACTCAATCATTAAGTTTGCAGACGACACTACAGTGGTAGGCTTGATTACCAACAACGACGAGACGGCCTACAGGGAGGGGGTGAGGGCCCTAGGAGTGTGTTGTCAGGAAAATAACCTCACACTCAACGTCAACAAAACAACGGAGATGATCGTGGACTTCAGGAAACAGCAGAGGGAGCACCGCCCTATGCACATCAACGGGACAGTAGTGGAGAGGGTAGTATGTTTTAAGTTCCTCGACGTACTTACAGTGCCTTGCGAAAGTATTCGGCCCCCTTGAACTTTGCGACCTTTTGCCACATTTCAGGCTTAAAACATAAAGATATAAACTGTATTTTTTTGTGAAGAATCAACAACAAGTGGGACACAATCATGAAATGGAACAACATTTATTGGATAATTCAAACTTTTTTAACAAATCAAAAACTGAAAAATTGGGCGTGCAAAATTATTCAGCCACTTTACTTTCAGTGCAGCAAACTCTCTCCAGGAGTTCAGTGAGGATCTCTGAATGATCCAATGTTGACCTAAATGACTAATGATGATAAATACAATCCACCTGTGTGTAATCAAGTCTCCGTATAAATGCACCTGCACTGTGAAAGTCTCAGAGGTCCGTTAAAAGCGCAGAGAGCATCATGGAGAGCATCATGAAGAACAAGGAACACACCAGGCAGGTCCGAGATACTGTTGTGAAGAAGTTTAAAGCCAGATTTGGATACAAAAAGATTTCCCAAGCTTTAAACATCCCAAGGAGCACTGTGCAAGCGATAATATTGAAATGGAAGGAGTATCAGACCACTGCAAATCTACCAAGACCTGTCCGTCCCTCTAAACTTTCAGCTCATACAAGGAGAAGACTGATCAGAGATGCAGCCAAGAGGCCCATGATCACTCTGGATGATCTGCAGAGATCTACAGCTGAGGTGGGAGACTCTGTCCATAGGACAACAATCAGTCGTATATTGCACAAATCTGGCCTTTATGGAAGAGTGGCAAGAAGAAAGCCATTTCTTAAAGATTTCCATAAAAAGTGTTGTTTAAAGTTTGCCACAAGCCACCTGGGAAAAACAACAAACATGTGGAAGAAGGTGCTCTGGTCTGATGAAACCAAAATTGAACTTTTTGGCAACAATGCAAAACGTTATGTTTGGCGTAAAAGCAACACAGCCATCACACTGAACACACCATCCCCACTGTCAAACATGGTGGTGGCAGTATCATGGTTTGGGCCTGCTTTTCTTCAGCAGGGACAGGGAAGATGGTTAAAATTGATGGGAAGATGGATGGAGCCAAATACAGGACCATTCTGGAAGAAAAACTGATGGAGTCTGGAAAAGACCTGAGACTGGGACGGAGATTTGTCTTCCAACAAGACAATGATCCAAAACATAAAGCAAAATCTACAATGGAATGGTTCAAAAATAAACATATCCAGGTGTTAGAATGGCCAAGTCAAAGTCCAGACCTGAATCCAATCGAGAATCTGTGGAAAGAACTGAAAACTGCTGTTCACAAATGCTCTCCATCCAACCTCACTGAGCTCGAGCTGTTTTGCAAGGAGGAATGGGAAAAAATTTCAGTCTCTCGATGTGCAAAACTGATAGAGACATACCCCAAGCAACTTACAGCTGTAATCGCAGCAAAAGGTGGCGCTACAAAGTATTAACTTAAGGGGGCTGAATAATTTTTCAGTTTTTGATTTGTTAAAAAAGTTTTAAATATCCAATAAATGTCGTTCCACTTCATGATTGTGTCCCACTTGTTGTTGATTCTTCACAAAAAGAATACAGTTTTATATCTTTATGTTTGAAGCCTGAAATGTGGCAAAAGGTCACAAAGTTCAAGGGGGCCGAATACTTTCGGAAGGCACTGTATATATACTTATTTTCCACCATAAGTCGCAAATAAATTCATTAAAAATCCTACAATGTGATTTTCTGGATTTTCTGGATGTTTTTCTCTCATTTTGTCTGTCATAGTTGAAGTGTACCTATGATGAAAATTACAGTACAGGCCTCTCTCATATTTTTAAGTGGGAGAACTTGCACAATTGGTGGCTGACTAAATACTTTTTTGCCCCACTGTAAGTAGCTTACCAGGTTAGCTGACTTTTTTCAACACAAATCTAATGTTGGCTAGCTACTTGTCCTTCATGCTAGCGTTTACAGCCATTTCTTCCCTTCAGAAATGGCATAATAAAAAATATTGATACGGACAGCTTTGTAGACCTTTTCTCCTCTCTTGCTGCAGCTTTACCTTACTTAATTCTTAAATGTTTTGTCACCAGTGCTTGTTTTGTTGACATGTTTAGTCCTCACCCACTGTTTCTCCTAACGCACAAACCTTTTGAGCTCCACCAAGCAAGGCATTTGATTGTTTTAATGTGTTGCAAAGTGTTACTGATTTACATTGGGTTCCGGCCCCTCTTCCCCAGACTTCCCATTTTAGGGAAGCCTGGTTCCCCGACGGGGATAGGTCAAATCAAGTCTAAAGTGGAAATGTACTTTTAAACCTTGAATACCCTACAAAATTGCATGTCCTGCTTTGCAGGGAAATTCCCACCAACAAAAGAGTGATTAAATGAAGATACTACATCTGTATTTTCCCTCCACCTGGTGCATTTTATTTTGCTCCTGTTTTGAAATGCTGAGCTCACATGTTTTTCCAGGCAAGAGGGACAAGTGGGAACCTTGACAGGTACTTAACAACAATCAAAAACAGTTGTAAACAGGGGACGTTATTGGGCAGGGTGCAGGAAGTGAGCGAGCTAAGGCACATACAGTACTGCCGAGCCTACAGACCCCTCCTATCACACTTTCCAGACAGGAACTGACTTTTTCCCAAAGAGCTAAAAAAAGACGAATAAAAAAATCGAAATCTGTGCGTTCCATAGACCTGTATGAGCTAAGGTGTTTTTACAGGGTAGGGCATTGCCCGTTTCGTCCTGAGCTTGTCCTTGGACAACAAATATTTTGCCTTGATACTGTATGGTTGAAGCATTCGGATGAAAGGTCTGAAATCATATGCATTGCTGAGCTTTTGCGTAACTGGTGTTTGATAAACACTCTCTGCATCTCTCATATAATTGTTACATTTCTGTCACTGGCCAGTCTTGACAGTCTCTTCTAGGTTGCATTCTAGTTCACCAAGCAGCAGTAACTCACTTAGTAGTAGCTAAGTGGTAGCAACTTCTCTGGCCCGCACCTCCTGGGCCTCAACACTGCATTCAATTACAAAGGAATTAACTACACCACAATCAACACTCCTTAGCAAAACGTCTACGAATACAGTGCCTTCAGAAAGGATTCATACCCTTTGACTTATTCAACATTTTGTGGTGTTACAGCCTGAATACAAAATGATTAAATATATTTCTTTCTCACCCATCTACACATAATACCCCATAATGATTATTTTTGTTTTACAAATTTAATCTGAATAATCCTTCCACATTTTTGCAAGTAGTGAAAGATTTAGTGTTCAAAAAAGATTCACAGCTCCCTGAACAACTGCTGGTTGACTCACAGGTGGTAACTGAGAGAACCACTAGAGCTAAAAGTCTGATGGCACCAGCGCCCATATCACCTATATCAACCATTTTGGTGGACATACAGGTATGTCAGATTAGCTCAATTAGCTCAATCGCCAATTTCACAGCCTCTGAGTATTACAGAAACACAATACTGTGATTGAATAACAGACACATGTTCATAACAAGTGGCTATGGATGAAATTGATAAAAAATATCTGTTCAAATATGAAAAACATACAATAACGTCTAATCATTCTCAATTTGGGGTCATAAACAGATCCCTGTTGGCACTTTTAGGGTTAAAGATGTTATGTAATTTTCAGCATTTCAAGGGTTATCTCATAGCCTTATTCACTAAGCTTGACGGCCTCAGACCTATCCTATTGTGTGCCTCAGCAGACCAGAAGGATGAGAATGAGAGAGAGTAAGGGGGGGGGGGGGTATTTGAGGCGTGTATTAGATAATGTTTTACTATTTTTTAGTTGGTCTGTGCTCAAGCTGCACCCACTTCCTCTATGGTAACAGCTGTCAAAACCTTGCTGGATTACAGCACACCACAGAACTACGGCTCATATTAGAGCCTGGTACTGGGCAGGAAGTAAGGAGGGGTCCGGGCCGAGCAGGGAATATTCAGGACACACTGTTCCTCAGGGCAAGGCGAGTAGGACCCTGGGGACTTATGTCTAAGACCAGGTCCCTGCTGCTTGTAACTGTAGCGTCTGGTTGATTCAACTACACGTGTTGAGGATACCACAGGGCTTTTCTAATGATGTTTTAGGTATTAAACAGATACACTCCCTGTAATTGGGTTTTGTTTTTCACAATCTGATGGGAGGTTATTTTTCACAGACTCAGATTCAGGGACTCAAGTCTCATTCTTTTGGATGAAGTCAGGGCTTCTAGGCTTGTGCGCATGGAGCAATGAGAAGCTTCGCCTCGTGAAGGTTGTTGAGAAACAAAATTCTTTACACATCTGGTATGGGAATTGGGCTTGTTGAAATAATACGAGTTCAACAAGGAGATTGTATCAGTTTTGGCAAACATGTCCTGTTCTGTGTAAACCAAAACAGACTGAAATGTTTGTAGTGATATTTCATATTAATGAGTTAGAAAATAATTGTGCTTGACTTTCTGGTAAACGGACACCATGACAGATTGAAATGTATACTGTACAATGACAGAAGACAATCGTAGGGCTTTATAATAATTTTAAAATGCTACCCTTGGGCATCGGGGGAAGACATTTGAAATGTCATAGCAAATAGTGGGTGAGTCTCCATGCTGTATATGGTAATCCAACAGGAGTGGGTATCAGATTCTAATGAACACTTATCTCGGCATGACTTAACTCAGTTCGCAGACATGACCTTCCTTGTGTGTGACATCACTCCACAACACGGGATGTACAGCTCTTTTCCAACTGAAAGTGTCTCTAATGTTCATGTGTACTTTAATCTGATGACAGAGGTGGGTACCTCTCCCTCTCTGTAGCTTCACTACTCTCAGCACCTCATCTTTATAATTTTGCACAAGGGTTTACCCCCTTTGTAGAAAAATGCATTGAAAGTTAAGCAGGAGCGTTACTTTATTCACCGCAAACAGTGATCAGAGTTTTACACACCTACTGTATTTCAGTACCACTACATCACTGATTGATCCCCGTTTAACATGCATCTTTAACCTCATCCAAGAATCTTCTGAAATACCCAAGTTGTGGAAGTCAGCATTTGTCCTACCTCTTTGTCCTACCTCTTCAGAAAGGAGGTGATCCTACTCTACTGAATAACGGCCCATATGTCTATTCTGGCAAAGGTATTGGAGTCCCTAGTCATAAGCAGCTTAAGGTGTACCTCCAGGAAAACTATATTTTGAGTGGTATTTCAAATCAAATCGAATCAAATGGTATTGGTCACATACACATGGTTAGCAGATGTTAATGCTAGTGTAGCGAAATGCTTGTGCCTCTCGTTCCGACCGTGCAGTAATATCTAACAAATAATCTAACAATTTCACAACAACTACCTTATACACACAAGTATAAAGGAATGAATAAGAATATGTACATATAAATATATCGATGAGCGAGGGCCGTGCGGCATAGGCAAGATGCAGTAGATGGTATAGAGTACAGTATATACATATGAGATGAGTAATGTAGGGTATGTAAACATTATATAAAGTGGCATTGTTCAAAGTGACTAGTGATACATTTTTTTCATACAATTTCCATTATTAAAGTGGCTAGAGTTGAGTCAGTATGTTGGCAGCAGCCATTCAATGTTAGTGATGGCTGTTTAACAGTCTGATGGCCTTGAGATAGAAGCTGTTTTTTAGTCTCTCGGTCCCAGCTTTGATGCACCTGTACTGACCTCGCCTTCTGAATGATAGTGGGGGGAACAGGCAGAAGCTGTGGTTGTTGTTGTCCCTGATGATCTTTTTGGCCTTCCTGTGACATCGGGTGCTGTAGGTGTAAATGGAGGGCAGGTAGTTTGCGCCCGGTGATACGTTGTGCAGACCTCACTACCCTCTGGAGAGACTTACGGTTGTGGGCGGAGCAGTTGCCGTACCAGGTGGTGATACAGCCCGACAGGATGCTTTCGATTGTGCATCTGTAAAAGTTTGTGAGTGTTTTTGGTGACAAGCCACATTTTGTCAGCCTCCTGAGGTTGAAGAGGCGCTGTTGCACCTTCTTCACCATGCTGTCTGTGTTGGTGGCCATTTCAGTTTGTCCGTGATTGTCACGCCCTGAACGTAGATTGCTTTGTATGTTTCTATTTTAGTTTGGTCAGGGTGTGATTTGGGTGGACATTCTATGTTTGTATGTCTAGGGTTTTTGTATTTCTATGTTTCGGCCGGGTATGGTTCTCAATCAGGGACAGCTGTCTTTCGTTGTCTCTGATTGGGAATCATCCTTAGGTAACCTGTGTTGCCATCTTAGTTTGTGGGTAGTTAATTTCTGTTTAGTGTTATTCACCTTGCAGAACTGTTTCAGTTTTCTTTTTTGTTGTTTTGTTTATTCAGTGTTAGTGCAATTATTAAAGATGAACATGTTCCCTGCTGCATTTTGGTCCGATGATTCCTCTTCTTCCGATGCAAGCCGTTACAGAACTACCCACCACAAAAGGAACAAGCAGCGGGGTAACAGGGAGCAGAAAGTGTTGGACTCATAGACATGGGAGGAGATATTGGACGGCAAGGGACCCTGGGCATAGGCTGGGCAATATCGCCTTCCCAAAGAAGAACTGGAGGCAGCTAAAGCTGAGCGGCGGCGATAGGAGGTAAGGCAGCGCAACAGGCAAGATAGAAAATTTGGGGGGCACACGGGGAGATTGGCGGAGCCAGGCAAAGACCTGGGCGAACTCCCCATGCTTACCGGAAGCAGCGTGGTACTAGTCAGGCACCGTGTTATGCAATGAAGTGCAGGGTGTCTCCAGTGCGCGCTCATAGCCCGGAGTGCGCAAGTGCCATGCGAGAGTGGGCATTCAGCCAGGGTGGATTGTGCCAGCTCAGCTTGTTTGGTCTCCTGTGCGCAGGTTCGGTCCAGGGTATCCTGCGCCGGCTCTGCGTACTGTGTCTCCGGGGCGTTGGGAGGGTTCAGTTCGCCCTATGCCTGCTCTCCGCTCATGCCAGGCTAATGTGGGCATTGAGCCTAAGGGAGAGGTGCGTTTGGTATGCACCAGATCTCCAGTGCTCCCCCACAGCCCAGTTAGACCTGTGCCTGCACTCTGGAGGGGCCGGGCTAAAGTGGTCATCCAGCCTGGAGGAGTGGTGCCAAGGCTGCGCACCAGAGCTACAGTGCTGCCCCACAGCCCAGTTCATGCGGTGCGTCCTCCACGCACCAAGCCTCCTGTAGGTAAATCCAAGATGGCGTAGTAGTGAAGACGTGTTTGTTTTGTTGTCTCGTGTACTTTTGTATTTTTTTGTATTTTTTTTGTATATATATATTTAAATTTATTTTCAATCTCTTCTCGATTTTGTTATTCGATTTTACCTTCCGGTAACCTGCCTCACCCAATGTGATACGGAATCGCTATTATTTTCAATTTTAGAAGACAATCAAGAATCTCCAGAAGCTAACCAGCTATTTAGCTACAAGCTATTTAGTCATTGTTAGCCACTGCTAGCGGCTTTTACCTTCTGCACAGATACCAGCCCTGTTTTTAGCCTGGATAATACTCGCCTGTCTACCAATATCGCTTGTTTACCAATATCGGACTGTCTCTCCACAACAACGGCGGTTACTAAAGCACCTTATACCACCCACCACTGTGACCTGTATGCTCTAGTCGGCTGGCCCTTGCTACATATTCGTCGCCAGACCCACTGGCTCCAGGTCATCTACAAGTCCATGCTAGGTAAAGCTCCGCCTTATCTCAGTTCACTGGTCATGATGGCAACACCCACCTGTAGCACGCGCTCCAGCAGGTGTATCTCACTGATCATCCCTAAAGCCAACACCTCATTTGGCCGCCTTTCCTTCCAGTTCTCTGCTGCCTGTGACTGGACCAAATTGCAAAAATCGTTGAAGTTGGAGAGAGTTGCAGCCCTTCAGTCCGGAGCTGCCAGAGTCGCAGCCCCTCAGTCCGGAGGTGCCAGAGTCACATCCCCTCAGTCCAGAGGCGCCCTTCAGTCCGGGGTCCGTGGTGAGGGTCCCCGCTCTAGAGGCATCACCTAAGTAAGCCGAGGCAAATGTGAGGGAATGGTTTGTGCTTTCAGTTTTGCGCAAATGCTGCTATCAATCCACGGTTTCTGGTTGGGAAGATTTTAATAGTCACCATGGGTACAACATCACCGATGCACATGCTAATATACATGACTTGTTAATCATAAGGCATACACCTTCTTCTTCTTCTTACCAGAGAGATGTTTGTTTCTCTCGGTGCGATGCGTGAAGAAACCGGGTGGCTGTACTGACTCCGATAACGTATCCCGAGTGAGTCATGTTTCCGTGGAACAGAGAATGTTACAATCCCAGATGTCTCTCTGGAAAGCAACCCTTGCTCGAATATCGTCTACCTTGTTGTCAAGAGACTGGACATTGGCGAGTAGTTTACTCGGGAGCGGTGAGCGGTGTGCCGGTCTATGGAGCCTGACCAGTTGACCGCTCTGACTGCCCCTTCTGCGGCGCCGTTGTTTTGGGTCGCCTACTGGGATCCTATCCATTGTCCTGGGTGGTGATCCAAACAAAGGATCCGCTTCAGGAAAGTGGTATTCCTGGTTGCAATGTTGGTAAGTTGACGTTGCTCTTATATCCAATAGTTCTTCCCGGCTGTATGTAATAAGACTTAAGAATTCCTGGGGTAACAGTGTAAGAAATACTACATTAAAAAAAAAAAAAAATACTGCAAAGTTTTCTAAGAACGTGAGGCGAGGCGACCATCTCTGTCTGCGCCATGTTGAAATCCATGGCGCCGACATAAATGTAATCAGGTTTGAAGGTTTTGAATGATACCCACTGGGCAAAAACTGCTTGAATCAACGTTGTTTCCAAGTCATTTCAACAACAAAAATGTTTTGTGATAAAGTTGAATCAACGTGAAAAACTACACTGAACAAAAAATATAAACTCAACATATGAAGTGCTGGTCCAATGTTTCATGAGCTGAAATAAAATATCCCAGAAATGTTCCATACTCACAAAAAAACATATTTATTTCAAATGTTTTTCATAAATTTGTTTATATCCCTCTTAGTGTGCATTTTATCCTTTGTCAAGTTAATCAATCCACCTGAGAGATGTGGTATTTCAAGGAGCTGATTAAACAGCATGATCATTACACAGGTGCACCTTATGCTTGGGACAATAAAGGGCCACTCTAATACACAATGCCACAAATGTCTGTTTTGAGGTTTGAGACAGCATGCAATTGGCATGTTGACTGCAGAAATGTCCACCAGAGCTGTTGCCCGAGAATTTAATGTTAATTTCTCTACCATTAGCCACTTCCAATGTTGTTTTAGAGAATTTGGCAGTACGTCCAACCAGCCTCACAACCGCAGACCATGTGTAACCATGGCTGCCTAGCTTCTTTACCTGAGGGATCTGTTTGTTATAAAGCCCTTTTGTTCGGAAAAATTTATTCTGATTGGCTGCGCCTAGCTCTCCAGTGGGTGGGCCTGGCTCCCTGCCCAGTCAAATCCATAGATTAGGGCCTAATAAATGTAAGGGATTTCCTATTGTTTTCACATAACTTTGAACCTAAGTCCAATGAGAGGGTGACATTTTTGGGTTGATTTTTCATTGAATACATGTTAGTTGACAACTCAACCAAGTATAAATAAAACCTAGACATCGAACTGAAGTCTGTGCAAAGTGGGGTATTCACTGTGCCCTGGATAAGAAGTTGCATTGTACAGTGCCTTGCGAAAGTATTCGGCCCCCTTGAACTTTGCGACCTTTTGCCACATTTCAGGCTTAAAACATAAAGATATAAAACTGTATTTTTTTGTGAAGAATCAACAACAAGTGGGACACAATCATGAAGTGGAACGACATTTATTGGATATTTCAAACTTTTTTAACAAATCAAAAACTGAAAAATTGGGCGTGCAAAATTATTCAGCCCCTTTACTTTCAGTGCAGCAAACTCTCTCCAGAAGTTCAGTGAGGATCTCTGAATGATCCAATGTTGACCTAAATGACTAAAGATGATAAATACAATCAACCTGTGTGTAATCAAGTCTCTGTATAAATGCACGTGCACTGTGATAGTCTCAGAGGTCCGTTAAAAGCGCAGAGAGCATCACGAAGAACAAGGAACACACCAGGCAGGTCCGAGATACTGTTGTGAAGAAGTTTAAAGCCAGATTTGGATACAAAAAGATTTCCCAAGCTTTAAACATCCCAAGGAGCACAGTGCAAGCGATAATATTGAAATGAAGGAGTATCAGACCACTGCAAATCTACCAAGACCTGGCCATCCCTCTAAACTTTCAGCTCATACAAGGACGGTGTCCTGCGCCGAAATTGGTGCGCAAAGTCACCTGCCAGTATTTTTCCATGGGGCAGAGAGAGAGACGCAAGCTTCCAAGAAGACTGATCAGAGATGCAGCCAAGAGGCCCATGATCACTCTAGATGAACTGCAGAGATCTACAGCTTAGGTGGGAGACTCTGTCCATAGGACAACAATCAGTCGTATATTGCACAAATCTGGCCTTTAAGGAAGAGTGGCAAGAAGAAAGCCATTTCTTAAAGATATCCATAAAAAGTGTCATTTAAAGTTTGCCACAAGCCACCTGGGAGACACACCAAACATGTGGAAGAAGGTGCTCTGGTCAGATGAAACCAAAACTGAACAATGCAAAACGTTATGTTTGGCATAAAAGCAACACAGCTCATCACCCTGAACACCACATACCCACTGTCAAACATGGTGGTGGCAGCATCATGATTTGGGCCTGCTTTTCTTCAGCAGGGACAGGGAAGATGGTTAAAATTGATGGGAAGATGGATGGAGCCAAATACAGGACCATTCTGGAAGAAAACCTGATGGAGTCTGCAAAATACCTGAGACTGGGACGGGGATTTGTCTTCCAACAAGACAATGATCCAAAACATAAAGCAAAATCTACAATGGAATGGTTCAAAAATAAACATATCCAGGTGTTAGAATGGCCAAGTCAAAGTCCAGACCTGAATCCAATCGAGAATCTGTGGAAAGAACTGAAAACTGCTGTTCACAAATGCTCTCCACCCAACCTCACTGAGCTCGAGCTGTTTTGCAAGGAGGAATGGGGAAAAATTTCAGTCTCTCGATGTGCAAAACTGATAGAGACATACCCCAAGCGACTTACAGCTGAAATCACAGCAAAAGGTGGCGCTACAAAGTATTAACTTAAGGGGGCTGAATAATTTTGCACGCCCAATTTTTCAGTTTTTGATTTGTTAAAAAGTTTGAAATATCCAATAAATGTCATTCCACTTCATGATTATGTCCCACTTGTTGTTGATTCTTCACAAAAAAATACAGTTTTATATCTTTATGTTTGAAGCCTGAAATGTGGCAAAAGGTCGCAAAGTTCAAGGGGGCTGAATACTTTCGCAAGGCACTGTATATCTGTATTCAAAGAGGCGTTTGACATGTGGACCATACTGTCTTGGTGCAGAGATTGGACTGTATTGGGATTACTGGTCATGTTCTGGAGTGATTTGTGAACTGCCTGTCAAATCAAACCCAGTGTGTTAAGGCAGGTGGTTGTATGTCGGACACTGTAGAGTTGTGCTCGGGTGTGCCTCAAGGACCTATTGTAGGTCCCCTGTTGTTTATTATCTAGATCAACAATATTGGAAGACATATGGAGACAGCTGATGTATTATTATTTGACCCTGCTGGTCATCTACGAAGATTTGAACTTCTTGAAGAACAATCTGGCCTTAATGGCCATTTACTCTTACACTCTCCACCCGGCACAGCCAGAGGACTGGCCACCCCCCAGAGCCTGGTTCCTCTCTAGGTTTATTCCTAGGTTGCTGCCTTTCCAGGGAGTTTTTCCTAACCACCGTGCTTCTACACCTGCATTGCTTGCAGTTTGGGGTTTTAGGCTGGGTTTCTGTATAAGAACTTTGTGACATCTGCTGATGTAAAAAGGGCTTATAAATACTTTTGATTTGATTTACATTTTTATGCCACTGTTCTCTATTCAAGTAGCAGCAGTTTGACTTTGGCAGAATCTGTATGATTTGAAGCTTGTTCTGAATTCCTCTAAAACAAAATGCATGGTATTTAATAATACTAAACACTGACAACCGTGTAATTACTACCTTGGAAGGACATTCTGTAGATCAAATCAAGATGTACCCATATCTGGGAGTTCAAGGGGTGAGAAGTTGAGCTTCACTACCCATGTAGAGAACCTTGTCAGGACACTCAAGCTGCGTGTTGGGGTTTATTACAGGCACACACTTCTTTTTCCTTTGCCGCCAGAAAAGAGACGATTCGTTGTACTTTTCTCTCGGGTGGACATCACTAGCAATATGCAGGCCCTGACACTGGTACATTCTAATTTAATAGGCCATTTTATTTATCATGTTCTAGCTCAAAATGAAAACACATACAAGCTCAAACCTCAATCTTGTCTTATGCTAACAGTCCCGAAAAATAGAACCGAGCATGGAAAAAGTTTATTTCCTTACTCAGCCCCCAGGGTGCTGGAATTCTCTTCAAGCCAACCTAAAGCCACAGGACCTGGTGTCCCTGGAGGAGTTCAAAGGACTATTCTATGAACAGGTTGTTGAGACATGTAGTTGTCTCTAGTCATCACCTGGTATTACTAGTTTGCATTGCCTTATGTAAGGAAGAGTGCTGTTTTACTTGACACACACCGCACACATGCCCAGTGGTGGAAAAGTACCAAATTGTCATACTTGAGTAAAAGTAAACATACCTTAAAAGAAAATGACTCAAGTACAGTTGAAGTTGGAAGTGTACATGCACTTATATCCTCTTGAAGCTAGGGGGCACTATTTTTATGTTTGTATGTTATAATGTTCCCAAAGTAAACAGACTATTTCTCAGGACCAGAAGCTAGAATATGCATATAATTGACAGGTAAGGATAGAAAACACTCTAAAGTTTCCAAAACTGTCAAACTTTTGTCTGTGAGGTAAACAGTACTGATATTGCAGGCTAAAACCTGAAGAAAATCCAATCAGGAAGTGCCCCTGTTTTTGAAACCTCTCTGTTGTTATGCATCGCTATTGCCCATTTAAAGGGATATCAACCAGATTCCTTTTTCTATGGCTTCCCTAAGGTGTCAAAAGCCTTTAGACATAGTTTCAGGCTTTTATTTTGAAGAATGAAAGTGAACGACCACATTGCGTAAGTGGATAGGTGGGGGCTCTCAAAGTGAGTTGTGCGCAAAAGAGAAAGGCGGCCATTGTTACTCCCGGTCCTAGTGAAAAGCCAACTGTCCCAGTTGATATATTATCGAATAGATATTTGAAAAACACCCTGAGGATTGATTATAAAAAACATTTGACATTTTTCTGTGGACTTTATCGATATAATTTGGAATTTTTGTCTGCGTTGTCATGACCGCTCTTTCCGGTGGATTCCTGGGCATAACGCACCAAACTAACAGAGATATTTGGATATAAAAAATATCTTTATGGAACAAAATGAACATTTGTTGTCTAACTGGGAGTCTCGTGAGTGAAAACATCCGAAGATCATCAAAGGTAAACGATTCATTTGATTGCTTTTCTGATTTCCGTGACCAAGTTACCTGATGCTAAGTGTACTTATTGTTTTGTCGAGCGATCAATAAACTTACGCTTGTAACAAACACTTGTATTGCTTTCGCTGTAAAGCATAATTTCAAAATCTGAGATGACAGGTGGATTAACAAAGACTAAACTGTGTTTTGCAATATTGCACTTGTGATTTCATGAATATGAATATTTTCTAGTAATATTATTTGACTGTGGCGCTATGCTATTCAGCGTTGCTGATGACAATTATACCAGATCCGGGATGGGTGGTTCAGAGAGGATATTGGAGTCATTAAAACTCATTTTTCAACCACTCCACACATTTCTTGTTAACAAACTATAGTTTTGGCAAGTCGGTTAGGACATCTACTTTGTGCTTGACACAATACATTTTTCCAACAATTGTTTACAGGCATATTATTTCACTTATAATTCACTGCATCACAATTCCAGTGGGTCAACAAAGTCAAGGTATTGGAGTGGCCATCACAAAGGCCAGACCTCAATCTTATAGATAATTTGTGGGCAGAATTGAAAAGTGTGTGCGAGAAAGGAGGCCTAAAAATCTAACTTAGTTACACCAGCTCTGTCAGGAGGAATGGGCCAAAATTCCCCCAACCTATTGTGGGAAGCTTGTGGAAGGCTACCTGAAACATTGTCCCAAGTTAAACAATGTAAATGCAATGATACCATGTACTAATTGAGTGTATGTAAACTTCTGATCCACTGGGAATGTGATGAAAGACCGAAAAGCTGAAATAAATCATTCTCTCTAATATTATTCTTACATTTCACATTCTTAAAATAAAGTGGTGATCCTAACTGACTTAAGACAGGGCATTTTTACTTGGATTAAATGTCAGGAATTGTGAAAAACTGAGTTTAAATGTATTGGCTAAGGTGTGTAAACTTCTGAATTCAACTGTAAAAGTGAAAGTCACCCAGTAAAATACTAATTGAGTAAAAGTCTAAAAATATTTGGTTTAAAATACATATAAGTATCAAAAGTAAATGTAATCGTTAAAATATAATTAAGTATCAACAGTAAAAGTAAAACAAAATATTTTCGAATTCCTTATATTATTAAGCAGAAAAGACAGCACGATTTTCTTGTTTATTTATTTATTTACTGATAGCCAGGGGCACACTTCAACATTCAGACATAATTTACAAACAAAGAATTTGGGTTTAGTGAGCCTGCCAGATCAGAGGCAGTAGGGATGACCTGGGATGTTATCTTGATAAGTGTGTGAATTCGACAATGTTCCTGTCCTGCTAAGCATTCAAAATGTAACAAGTACTATGGGTGTCAGGGAAAATGTAAGGAGTAAAAAGTACATTATTTTCTTTAGGAATATAGTGGAGTAAAAGTACAAAATATAAATAGTAAAGTACAGATACCCCCAAAAAGTACTTAAGTAGTACTTTAAAGTATTTTTACTTAAGTACTTTACACCATTGCACATGCCGGCACATACACACACACACACACACATCTACTGTTTGGCTGCTGTTGTATTTTTGCTGTTGCCTTTGTCTTCTGTCTGTGTTGTCCATTTTGTCTTACATTGTTTTTTTATCCCAGCCCCCGTCCCCATAGGAAGCCTTTTGCCTTTTGCCAGGCCATCATTGTAAAGAAGAATTTGTTCTTAATTGACTTGCCTGGTTAAATAAAATAAAACAAATACATTCAAAAAGTTGCTTTGAGTTATGAGGAGAAAGAAATATGGATTATTAGTGTTGTAGAACTTTTACTGTTTGCTTACTTAGACTCGGACCAAGCTCCAATTAGCAATAGCTAAATAACCACTGGGTATGAATGAGACCAAACATTAAAATAATTTAAAAATTAATTTATTATTTCAGATTTTCTTGCCTTTGTTTTTACAAAGATGTTAAATAACTTAAATACATTCTTACCAGTCATTCGTGATCTGTTTATACCGACAAGCTATACACATGAGGTAGAGGAAAATAATTTACGTTCCCATAAGACATGAATAAGTGAACATGGACAAAGCTTTGTTGGTATAGTATTATCACAAAGGGTAATACATGTTTGTTTTGTTATTAGCAAGCACAGCACAAATCCTAACAAAAATGGACACGGTGATTGTGACCCTCTATATATCATTTGTTGTGATCCTTTGCAAGAACATCAGAGTAAACCAAAAGTTGAAAGTTGAGTTCTCACCAATATTACTTTGTGTTTGGTCAGTGTGTTTATCTGCACAGATGGCTATGTTACTGGGTACAGACAGAACCCATATACCCCTCACCAACCCCTCAAACAAATGGGTCATGCTACAAAAATACTTGTGTAGTATTGTGCAATGTCAATTACATAAAACAGCTGATCATGATCCATTTAATAGCCTTTAGAGTTGCCTTACTGTATATAAAACAGTTGAAAAAGGGAAGCGAATTGTTGATTTTCTAAATTTGTTAGGATTTGTTTTGTGCTTAGGAACGGCAAATGTTAGAGTTATCTTTAAGAACAATTATGCTGTCTTTACAGTATTCACTGTCTCTTGAAGCCTCCACCGCAAAGAAGCCAAAACCCCATACAAGCCTCAAGAAAATAAACTGAGTAAAAAATACAAGTATATAAAATCAGTTTTGACTTAATGTTATTTACATTGAACACATGCTCATAATATATTTTAAAATAATTTATCTTTCTTTTATTTTCATTTTTCCTATAAAATAGATTTTTTTTATACATGATCCTCTGACAACTACACAGTGCAGAGCTATGAGTTCAAAAATAGAATATGAAGGACTAAGACAATGACATTGAAGAACAACCATTGTGTCATGCCGTCCTTTGTCTTGAAAAACGTAGAATATAAAACATACAAAATACATGCAATGTGCATACTGTATTCCTCTCTCCATGACTCTGTTGACCATTTGTATCCATTCAATAAATGACCACTGTAGAGAACCACAGTCTTGGGCAGGGGAGTGTGGAAGCTGTGGGAAGCAGGCATTTATGCTCAGGCTTTCAGCAGAGCCATTATGGTTTCCATGTAGCGTGCAAAGTTCTATGTATATGTTTTTGACCATTCTTTATTTGGCATGTCTCCTCATTTTCAAAATGTTTGGAATTCAGCTCTAGAGGATGAACCAACCAACCTTCGTTAGGCTAGACTCCCTTCTGAGAGCATGCTGCTTTTTCTGGATAAATCATGGTGGGTCAAATCAGATAGAAATCCTGTGAGCATCACTGATTTAAAACTATGGGCGAACTGTAGTCTATCTATCATAGTCGGTGGTCAAAGCTATTTTCGAGGGTATTGGCATGCTATTTACTTATGTTGGTACTCGTTTGGCACTTGTTTTTCACTAACTGATGATCACTTACAATCAAATGTTTACAGCAGCAATGTATTCCATATTCATGGTTTAGCCTTATATATTTTACCACTTGCCTTCCCAGCATCAAATGTCTTGGTCCTAACCTCCTTATTGCTACCAACTTCCTCTTTAATTGTCTGTGAGATTGTACCATGTGCCTCATTCTTGTCTCTATACCACAGGAGAATAAACCACTGCTTTTTACAATAAACAAAAACATCTGCACTGTATATATTCATAAATACAAGGTCTTTAAATACTTTAAAGGGAAATGATCAAGGGCTTCTGGTGCTTCAGTGCGTAAATGGGGCTATCTTACAATGTTGGGTTCCTCACTCAGTAGTTCATTCTCACCCACTTAAAACAAGGCAAAGACGGTACACCTAAAGGGAATCTAAAGGTGACTTTGCATCTGACGTATTATTGTAGCTGTTTACAGGGTTGGCTCTGCCTTTTCCACCAGTCATTTTAAACTTCAAACATCCAATATTAAATGTTAGTCATACAAATCTTACTGTACAACATAATGGTAACCTGCCTTAAAGAAAATTACTGTCAAAACAACACAAAAGGAGATTGTACCTTTGCAGTCACGGAGTTCTGTTAGCTATGCCCCAAACAATGGATGGAAAATGCATAGGCTACAGCTAGAGGATACATTTGCTTTGTTGTCGCAAACACATTTTGTCACCATAATACACCTTAAGCTTCAGCAGGACTATCTGTAAAAGACCGCATTTGCCTCAGGGTGTTAATTTTGAAGCCATTTTGCAGACATGTCAAGATGGATTTTAGTTTCCATAGCATCATACTGTTCATTTTCAACCTCAACCATTTATCCTTGTCAATCAAATGGTGCACTCTAGAGAGAGGAAGGAAGGATATGAGAGTGTATGTATATAAATAGGGGTTACATTTCTCCTGTACCCATAGTTTGCTGTTTTCTTTACTTTATAGTAGTATTACTAGCAAGATTGGCTTTTCCTTTTTAAACAGAGTGCTAACTAAGTACCAAGAAGCAAGGTGACATAGTTGGGTTGCTATTACTTAGAGCATTAGTCAGCTGATTGGAAGATGCATTCTCTACTGGTCAAGTGGTCGGTCTCCTGTTTTCATGGTGACAGTAATAGACACTAGACTCAGAAAAGCAAGGCCATTCTCTCATTGAACTTTCGATTACATGCAGATTTTCAGTTCTTCTTTTTACTCTTTCTAAATAAGTATAGTGGTTTCAGTTATTCCCTGAACATTATTTGAGTTCGCCCAAAAGTAGCCTAAAATTACTGGCAAAAAAAATGAAATTTCTGTACTCAGAAATGTATTCACCAACAATTTCACTCTAGCGAAAAAGAATCAAAGACAAATGAGCGTGTTTCCTCTCCTCGGGAAGGAGTAGTCCCAAAGGGTCCATAAATGATCCACAGAGAGTCACAAAGGACACAAATGTGCTGCTTTCCAAAGGGCCTTGTCAAAAGAAATTATAAAGCAAAAGAGAGCGAGAATACACAAACAACAATACATTTGTGTAGTTAGTGGTTTGTTTAAACATATTCAGAGAAGTGGCAAGTGTATATAATATCATTATAATACAATTTAATTTATTTACATACATATGCATACACACATTGGTGTGCGAGTGTAAATATGTGTGCGTATAATAAATCTTACACCCTGTGTTCTTAACAGTTTCAGAATATGGTTGCCATGATTGCCATATGAGTTGTCATTTGACTCCCCTGCACCCTCACTCGCCGCCAACACACACATTTCTACATTGGGCAAGGCCCAAAAGCCAGTCTTTTACCATTACAGTCATTCTATTGGATCCTCATTAACAGCATGCTAGCCGGAGACAGCTGCCAAGTGCTGCGTTTTCTCACTGACACATCTGACTGGATGTTGAATAGGCGAGGTAGCCTTTATCCAAGGCTCTAACTCTGCAACCAGAAAGCATGAGACACGTGTTGACCCGGTTGTCAGACAAGGCCAATCTCTTGCTGCAACCCCAACCCCCATTGGCTGAGGCCACATGGCATTAGAACCAAACCCACACGACAGAAAATCCCTCAAAGTGCTTATAAAGGTCCTCCAACTCCATTGTCTTGCTCTCTCCTCTAAGACTGGGCTACCCTTTACAGGTGTAGACCTCCTCTCTCTGCGTGCACTGCTTGCATTCGACGTAGCAGCACCAGCGCACCTGACACTGGCATGGCCGGGTCACCACGCGGCTCTGGGTATTGTGGCCCCTGCCGCAGCAGATGGCGTCGCAGTTCTTGTCCTTGTAGCACTTCCTGGCCGAGGTGCCTGGCGAGTACTTGCTGGGCCGGCAGAAGCTGGGCGAGTCCTCGATGTGGAGCAGGTCCATGGTGCGTGGGATTGGGTCATTGCTGGGGCCTGGTAAGGGCTGCTGCTGGGGCCGGGCCTGGGAGATTTCCCCCTCCCCCGTGGCCTCGTTGGTGGAGCTGCCCACCTTCAGAGAGGCCTCGTAGCGCTGTTTCAGCTGCTTGCCGATCTCATGGAAGGGCGAGAGCTGCCTCCAGCATGTCTGGACGGTGCAGGAGCCTGAGACGCCATGGCATTTGCAGGTAGTCTCTACTCCGGCTTTGATCACCTGGTGGTGGGAGAGGAGAGGAACATACAGACAGTCAGCCACCACAGGGGATCAAAGGGACAGCCTGAGAACAACATAAAATCAACTTTGACCGACTTTATACTTTGTATAGTAAGCAATGTGTTCATTGATCTGGCCAAGGCTTTCGACTCTGTCAATCACCACATCCTCATCGGCAGACTCGACAGCCTTGGTTTCTCAAATGATTGCCTCGCCTGGTTCACCAACTACTTCTCTGATAGAGTTCAGTGTGTCAAATCGGAGGGTCTGCTGTCCGGACCTCTGGCAGTCTCTATGGGGGTGCCACAGGGTTCAATTCTTGGACCGACTCTCTTCTCTGTATACATCAATGAGGTCGCTCTTGCTGCTGGTGAGTCTCTGATCCACCTCTACGCAGACGACACCATTCTGTATACTTCTGGCCCTTCTTTGGACACTGTGTTAACAACCCTCAAGGCAAGCTTCAATGCCATACAACTCTCCTTCTGTGGCCTCCAATTGTTCTTAAATACAAGTAAAACTAAATGCATGCTCTTCAACCGATCGCTACCCGCTCCTACCCGCCTGTCCAACATCACTACTCTGGACGGCTCTGATTTAGAATACGTGGACAACTACAAATACTTAGGTGTCTGGTTAGACTGTAAACTCTCCTTCCAGACCCATATCAAATATCTCCAATCCAAAGTTAAATCTAGAATTGGCTTCCTATTTCGCAACAAAGCATCCTTCACTCATGCTGCCAAACATACCCTTGTAAAACTGACCATCCTACCAATCCTCGACTTTGGCGATGTCATTTACAAAATAGCCTCCAATACCCTACTCAACAAATTGGATGCAGTCTATCACAGTGCAATCCGTTTTGTCACCAAATCACCATATACTTCCCACCATTGCGACCTGTACGCTCTCGTTGGCTGGCCCTCGCTTCATACTCGTCACCAAACCCACTGGCTCCATGTCATCTACAAGACCCTGCTAGGTAAAGTCCCCCCTTATCTCAGCTCGCTGGTCACCATAGCATCTCCCACCTGTAGCACACGCTCCAGCAGGTATATCTCTCTAGTCACCCCCAAAACCAATTATTTCTTTGGCCGCCTCTCCTTCCAGTTCTCTGCTGCCAATGACTGGAACGAACTACAAAAAGCACTGAAACTGGAAACACTTATCTCCCTCACTAGCTTTAAGCACCAACTGTCAGAGCAGCTCACAGATTACTGCACCTGTACATAGCCCACCTATATTTTAGCCCAAACAACTACCTCTTTCCCTACTGTATTTAATTTATTTATTTTGCTCCTTTGCACCCCATTATTTTTATTTCTACTTTGCACATTCTTCCATTGCAAATCTACCATTCCAGTGTTTTACTTGCTATATTGTATTTACTTTGCCACCATGGCCTTTTTTTGCCTTTACCTCCCTTATCTCACCTCATTTGCTCACATCATATATAGACTTGTTGATACTGTATTATTGACTGTATGTTTGTTTTACTCCATGTGTAACTCTGTGTCGTTGTATGTGTCAAACTGCTTTGCTTTATCTTGGCCAGGTCGCAATTGTAAATGAGAACTTGTTCTCAACTTGCCTACCTGGTTAAATAAAGGTGAAATAAATAAATAAATAAAAAATGTTTCAAAGAAGAAGAAAACTACCGAGACACTCTCCTGTAATTTCTACAGCACAATGGGTCTATGTAATACGTCCTAATATCATAATTAATAACCTCCAATATGAAGACTTTACTCATATCATACACGGGACATCAATGTATTAAAATGTGATGAGCACCGAGGCCATAATGATATTTTCTGCTGATACTCCCACCACAGAGTTAGACTATCTAGAGGCTCTACTTATTGGTGATAAACTGTCATTAACATAATAACAATTTACATGACAACATTGTCACACTGACGTCACTTCCCGACCAAATACCAAAACATGTGGTACACTATAAGCAATCATTTAAAAGAGAATCTTTGTGGGTGGGAGTGACGGTACATACTGTTATGATAATATTGGGTAATCGAGTTTGCTTAAAGTCCTCATGGTTATTACTAGTAGTAAGTCGAGGACATAGCTGAGGCACTTTTTCTGAAGAAAAGATCCCTGGAATTCCACAGCCATGGGAAAGAAGGAGACAGGATACCCAGAACCTGGCCCCTGTTCTTGGGAGACAGGTCCATCTCTTCCACCAGGCCAACTCCATAATACTGCAGTTAGGCCAGCACGTGGAAAGCTAAACAAATCTATTTGACGTCAAATATGTTGAGGCCCGAAGATTTCTCAAAATGCATATAATGGGATCTATTCAAGAGACGGCATGGAATATGGACTCAGTTCAACTTGAGAGACCACTTCTGACCGTTAATGTTCGACAAAGTAACATTTTCAGGAGCGAAAGGGTTGTTACAGCACAACAGTAAATAGTACACGTTGCGACATAGCTTGAACTCTCTGTGGCAGGCAATGGTTCATTTGTGTACAGCTCAGTCAGCATCAACTGACCACAACATAAAAAAGTTGTGTGAAAATCCATAATGCATATTCTCCAAAGGAGGCTTGGACTGGACAGACAGTTTCTCTCCGGTTCTGTTCTCACACACTGGGAAACAGCTTGGGGGATAAGAAAGACGTGGTGCATATTTGCCACACTTGCAGTTCAGTTCAGGAACATTTGAGATGTCAGCTTTAAACTGTTCTAGGGATGCATAGCCTAGCACATTCCAAGGTTTGTGCTTCATATGGGACGTGGTACACCTCACTACATGTGCAAATAAGAAAAAATCTGAACGAAAACAGCGTTGTAAATCTTTTATCACAAATCAAATATCCTGAGAGAATGGATTTGGAGAGCCAAGTTGAAGAGGAAGAGCACACCATGGGTCTTTGGGGAGAGCTTTCTGTCTGCTAACAATTGGGGAAGTGTGCTTCTGCTATAATTTAAATTCATACTAAAATGAAAATGGCCACAATATGAGAAAATCTGAGTAAAGCTAGCGGATGCCAGGACCTTGACTTTGCTTTGGCTTGACAATTTAAGACCATCCTCTCTTCTTTTTGATTTTACTATTAAAATCACATCCAAGCTGAAAAACCAAACCCTCGTTCCCTCACCACAAACAATTGTCTACTCCCGCCAAAGCACAAACGAAGGCTATTATCTCTCTAATTTGAGAAGGAGAACCAAAGGTTGATAAATGAGAGTTATCTTATTTGACTGAATTTAGCAGTCAATTTAAGTGATTTAGGCTGCCCTTTTATCTTCCTATTAAGTAGGTGCTTTAGAATCTATAGTATGTGTTTAATAACCACAGCATGTGGGTAAATGTTTCTCTGTTGACCACTGGAATGTAGTCATAAAAACTCTGTCATTGTTATTCCTCTCGTGGTCACATTAAATTCCTATCTGGTAATTTTCACTGGTTCTGGTAATTTTGCTGTGTCTTTTTGACTGATGTCAACTTAGAAAACAATAATTTAACAACCCAACATTATATATGTAGAGATGTGTATGTAGGAGAATATATTCACCCTAGAATACTCCCATAGAACTCAACTATCTCAAGAGAGGGCAATGCATTCCGTTGCTCTACAAGGCCTAGATATATCCAACTCCACTATCAATCAATCAATAACTAAATCACTCAATCAACCAGTCAATCAGTCAATCAACCATCAACTATTCATTTAGTCCTTTTTACAGCAACAGTGGTGACGAGTTGTGAGTTGTGGTCCCATCACACGAATCAACAATATCAAATGCACTGCATCATCCAACACGGCTCCACTCCACACTCACCTTCATGCCCACATTAGTGTTGTGCATGTCCACGCGGGCACGCAGGTCCTTGTTGGAGCGTTTGCCCAGGAAGTCCTTGACAAACTTGTTGCTGTACTTCAGGTTGTCTCCACAGCCGCCCCACTGCCAGGCCTTGCGGTTCTCCAGGTCTGGTGCTTCATCGCAGGTGCAACGCTCCATCCGCCCGGCGCTACACGCCTTGGCCATGGCGTGAGTCAGGCCTGCTGAGGAGACGGCATACAGGAAGGCTGTCTCCTTAAAACCTGGAGAGAGATATGGAGCAAGGGGAAGAATCAGATATCAGTTATAAGCTACCAGCGTCCTACTGGACGCTCAAAATAAGCCATTGAATGTTGACATCACATTAAAAATAACCTCCAACACTCTACTGACTATCTACTATGGCCATTCAATGTTATACCATTCAATGACAGCATAAATTGCAAAAATGTCTTTCCCCTCCACCCATGAACATGAGTTATCTGCATGCTGAAAAAGTTTAACTCAGAACATATTACATGTATACTGATATATGAAGGCGAGAAGCTTTTCTTTCCCTACCTCTCTTTAAAATGTTGGCTCTGTAGCGGCCCTCTAAAGAGCAGTTCCACCTCTCGAAGCGAAACTGGTACTGGCACTCCAGGGCGCTCATGCTGATGGCCTCCATGAGGGTCTCGGCCACACCCGGGTCTCGTCGACACATCCGCCTCTGCTTTTTCTCCAGTTTGAGCCGGTCGCACAGCTTGTAGTGGGCCCTGCCCACGTTCTCCTCGGGTTGGGAGCTCAGCGGTAGGATGGACAGGGGTTCATTACCTGTCAGTCTGGGGAGACAGAGAGAGATACTGTCAGATGCTCCTGCTGTGCTCCTGCTGGCAACGCTTTGACCCAAGGGCCTTCCTCAAGTTTATTCCAGGCATTACCTGTCAATCTGGGGGAAGAGAGGGAAATGTTGTACCGTAACACACCATTAGGAGGGATCGGAAAATGAAAAATCAACTACGGAACACTCAGTCAGTACTGTGGACTGGAAATGTCAAGAAAATAGTATGCTAAGTCCCAGATATAGAAGGCTGACCTTTATGGTCTAAGTCAGAGCTGGTTAATGTTCGAGGGATTTCGGCTGCCATTTTTTGAAGGTTGCATTTGAGTACAATGGTTAATGTTCCGGGGAATGCAATGTTTTCTGGAGATTGAGATCAACATGCACCATGTCTGTGTATATAGCACATTCTCAGCAGCTAAAGAACGTTCTGTGCTGATTTCTCTATTTCACGGTAGCTACCAATAAGGTCGCTAGTCATAACATCGCTGGCTAGCTAGCGAGATTGATACAGAGTGGTTAAAGGACATGATATGACAGATTTAAAACAATGGTCCCACACAGTCAATTTGACCGTCACACCACAGGCATGCTAAACAGTAGCCAACCAATGGAGACCTATCATATCCCAGAGACTAATGACTGTCACTCACGGCAACCAGCGGTGTATAGATTTAAACATGATCACACAGCAGGCTTTACAGCCTCATTATAGAATCCTCATACAAACTTCCAGTGTTCATGACCCTAAAGCTGCAATTCATTTGAAATATAATGAGGCTAAGCTTAGTTTCTAAACACGGTACAGGAGAACATGTGGTAGAGTTGCACTCCTTTCGTCAGTTTATTTAAAGGAAGCGTATATAAAACACACAAGCTAGCCCGGGGTCTGCCGCATAGCTGGCAAAATCCTCCCTGACTGACCAGCGTTCTGAGGTTGTGACGGATAGACAAAGCAGAGCATTACTTTCACACAGAGACGCAGGGGACATGACTGTCAGTCTGTGACCATGTTGGTCACACCATCTGACAGAATTGGCAGGGTAGATGTTCATTATGTGCAATTTCAGGGCCACTTTTACACCGTTAAAGTGAAAGAGAAACAGAAATGGATTTACAGAAGAATTCACAAACAGACTCCTACAACGGACCCAGGCACATAATATGCCATAACTGAAAGAGTTTAATGCCTTTACAATGTCAATGTTTCCCTGCTAATATTGACACCTGCTATATTTGACAACAATCTGGGGTTGTCCTGACAACAGCCATCAACAAGGGATAAACATATTAGATTTACTCTGGAGGTGACAAGGAGAGGTTGTTTTTCTTCTTGTCTCCTCAATATAACTTCAGTGCTCTGCTCAGTGCCATACGGTGACCTGTCTCTGGACTCTGCCATCAAAATGTTGGCATTTAGCAATGGGCCTTGAGTGAACTTCCCTTCCATCAATCTCAATAAAACAGCAGAGGTTTATTTTATCTAATGGGTTTAGCATGTCACCAGACAGAAAGCTGAGGACAGGATCCTATTTTAGTTACCTTGTCATGTTCAAGTGAATTTGGTGTGTCAAATTTGGATGACACAGTTCTGATCTCATTCACAAAACAATGAACTGATTGCACCATGCACAATGAGAGTTCCATGCAGACATCACCAGTCACATGGGCAGAACAGGAGGCAATAGCTAGTCTAATGAGTAACTATGACAAGTGAACCGTACAGTAACTCTTCAGTGAGGAAAGATTCCGTCCTGGTCTATAAGAGTAGGACACAAGCTAATGAGAGAGAGAGTGAGCAAGACACAGCCAGCCAGCCAGTCAGCCACTATTAGCATTTAGCTAGCGTGTTCCTGATGCCAATGAACCAGAAACCTATTCAATTCAATTTCCAGCCCATGAGTCATTTGGGTACAACTATTAACCAAAGTCACGGCCATAGAGATTCCTTCCAGATGTCCCAGGCATAGACCATGTTGCAGCGAATGTGAACACTGATTGATTCACAGTCTGTATCTCTTAGAGTTACTGGGTACTTCTGTCATCTGTGTACATCTCTGTGTGCTCCGTCAGTCAATTGTGCTACATGTACACTTTATGACCTCATTTGACTTCTGTCATTCAGAGCCAAACGGCCTCAATGAAGAAGTCACAGAGGTCATGTAACACACAGAGAGAGAAATCTTTCAAAACTGATAATAACTGATTGTGACGTGTTTCCCCTGGAGTCTAAAACCATGACAAATATGGTCACATAGTCATACTGCATACCAATATCCTATTATGTCAAGCCTGTGTTAGCTTACGTTATTAGCATGTTATTACACATTTTCTGTGGAATACTATACAGTGCTTTCATAACCTACTATGTACATGGCATGCCCCATGTGAAGAACATGATCTCAACAATCCAGTGGGTTAAAGGGCAGGTTTTGCGATTTGTGTATTCAGATCAGGTCAAATGGCTCCTATCTCTTTTTTTTTCAAAACATGTTTGCCTTTCCTAACTTGTCTGACAACTATGAATTTGTCTGATGGAAACCTTACAAGCTGTGTCTTGACAGAAATTGTTCTCCTTTAGGGAGTAAAAGAGCTTAAGTGCATAGTCGGATAGTCTGGGCTGACTGTGCCTCATTATGTACCGTACGTATAGAGATACAAATGCTATCTTTATTCATCTTAATTGTTATTCATGTTGATACTATGTGTATCCACTAATGTACGTCTACAACACAGTGAGGAGGAGAAAAGAAATGACTTATGTGTACATTGACAACATTTCCACAACACTTCTACAGTGGGCTGAGGCTCAATATTTGAATGATGGCAACACCATTTAGAGTACCTGCTTAATTCATTTCTACATGCCATCAGGAGAGCCAAGAGAATGGAAACTCCAGCCATCACTCAACAAGCCCTATGATACACAGTTGAAGTCGGAAGTTTACATACACTCATTAAAACTTGTTTTTCAACCACTCCACAAATTTCTTGTTAACAAACTATAGTTTTGGCAAATCGGTTAGGACATCTACTGTAACAGCTTGGAAAATTCCAGAAAAGGATGTCATGGCTTTAGAAGCCTCTGATAGGCTAATTGACATTATTTGAGTCAATTTGAGGTGTACCTGTGGATGTATTTCAAGGCCTACCTTCAAAATTAGTGTCTCTTTGCTTGACATCATGGGAAAATAAAAAAATAAAAAATTGTAGCCCTCCACAAGTCTGGTTCATCTTTGGGAGCAATTTCCAAACACCTTCAGGTACCGCGTTCATCTGTACAAACAATCGTACGCAAGTATAAACACCATGGGACCACGCAGCCGTCATACCGCTCAAGAAGGAGACGCGTTCTGTCTCCTAGAGATGAACATATTTTGGTGCGAAAAGTGCAAATCAATTCCAGAGCAACAGCAAAGGACTTTGTGAAGATGCTGGAGGAAACAGGTACAAAAGTATCTATATCCACAGTAAAATGAGTCCTATATCGACCTAACCTGAAAGCCGTTCAGCAAGGAAGAAGCCACTGCTCCAAAACCGCCATAAAAAAGCCAGACTACGGTTTGCAACTGCACATGGGGACAAAGATCGTACTTTTTGGAGAAATGTCCTCTGGTCTGGTGAAACAAAAGTAGAACTTCTTGGCCATAATGACCATCGTTATGTTTGGAGGAAAAAGGGGATGGCTTGCAAGCCAAAGAACACCATCCCAACCACGAAGCACAGGGGTGGCAGCATCATGTTGTGGGGGTGCTTTGCTGCAGGAGGGACTGGTGCACTTCACAAAATAGATGGCATTATGAGGAAGGACAATTATGTTGACGCAACATCTCCAGAAATCAGTTAAAGTTAAAGCTTGGTCGCAAATGGGTCTTCCAAATGGACAATGACCCCAAGCATACTTCCAAAGTTGTGGCAAAATGCCTTAAGGACAACAAAGTCAAGGTATTGGAATGGCCATCACAAAGGCCTGACCTTAATCCTATAGAAATATGTGGGCAGAACTGAAAAAGTGTGTGTGAGAAAGGAGGCCTACAAACCTGACTCAGTTACACCAGCTCTGTCAGGAGGAATGGGCCAAAATTCACCCAACTTATCGTGGAAAGCTTGTGGAAGGCTACCCAAAACATTTGACCCAAGTTAAACAATTTAAATGTGTGCTACCAAATATTAATTGTGTGTATGTAAACTTCTCATCCACTGGGAATGTGATGAAGAAATATAAGCTGAAATAAATCATTATTGTGACATTATTGTCACATTTCACATTCTTAAAATAAAGTGGTGATCCTAACTGACCTAAGACAGGGAATTTTTACTAGGATTAAATGTCAGGAATTATGAAAAACTGAGTTTAAATGTATTTAGCTAAGGTGTATGTAAACTTCCGACTTCAACGGTATGCCTGAAACGTAATAATATACCAACTTTACTGAACTTCGATATCGCTGAAGGAATGAAATAAGCGATGTTGCCCAGGAGATACAAAGTGGAACCGATTATTCATGAACTTGACAGTCTCAGTAAATGAAGTACCTGTTTTTAGAGAAAAAAAAAGAACAATTCCTAGAGATTTGACAGATGTAAGCATCACGCTCCTAAAGTCTGTAAGAACAAAAGAAACGTATAGCCTTTGTAATGTACCGTACACAGCAATTCAATTATGTTAGGCACAATGGTTGCTCATGGCATAACTCCAGACCGTTTGCTACCGGTTGTGCTAAACTATACATGGGTGTGCCATTAGTACTAATAACAGCAGTGGTGAAACTCCACAGTCTTAATTTTCTCAATCCTATCACCATGACATGTTACATTCCTTAGTAGACACGACACACATCAGGAGCCTCAACCACTACTGTAACTATCACAGTCTCCTCAGTGTTAACTCTCCATAGAGCACAGATGCCTGGCTGGCTGCCTGCGTGGCCCTGCGGCTATCCAAGACAAGAGTCAAATAAAATGTAATTCCTCAAAAGTGTCTGTGTGCTGTGACATCTGTCTATCCGTCCGTCAGTCTGTCCGTCTGTCTGCTTGCCTGTGTGTCTATCTGAGACACAAAGAAATTCTGAAGCTGGAGGGAGGCAAGAGACAACACTGATTCTTTGGGCTACTGATTCTTTGGGCTTTGCCTGCCTAGCTGTGACTGACTTCCACATGAAGGCATGTTTTTATCCAGTTACCAAGAAGGCTGGGGGGCAAAGTGCGGATAGGAGGAGAGATTTGAGAAAATGGAGAAACACGTCAGGTCTTGCGAGAAGAAGCTACTGTGGCTCCTCTTGTCCATGTTTCCGCTTTGTGTCAGACCAGTGTACATTCAAATGCTAACACAGATGTGCTTTAATTCCAGTTCCATTTCTGATATCTACAGGAGGATTTGAGAGGAGGCTATCGGGTTAGGTTTTAAAACACTGATTACTTCTTAGAGCTATCCTCAACATGCACTATGGTGGTCATGTTACTTTGAATTGTGCTGCTGCGTGTTGCCTAACAAGCACATTCGAAGAGGTGTTAGACAAAGAAGGAGAACCAAAAACCGTACAGGCAAACTAGCTAAAGATCAGTTTAAAGATCACTTTACCTCCATAACGTGACCTATAGGAAACCCAATGCAACACACTCACTCAGACGATGCTGAGTTTTGCAGAGCCCAGTGTCACACACTGCAGCGTGAACTCATTTAACTCACTTAGAACAAAGGATGGAGTCGAAAAGGAGAGTATTGTGCACATACAGTAGCACTCCAGAAACTGATCTTGCAAGATCTTTGGTCTGAAAGTCATTTTTCTGTTTCTAGGAACACAGGGGTTCACAGGTTCTGAGTAGGAATAATGGAAAGCACTGCCCAACAACAATATCTCAATATCTATGATCCTTAAACATAACAAACAAACAAAACCACAGGGTGTACATGGTAAGAGGGTGAGGTATATGTTAACAAGGAGGTATAGTTTGCAGTGTCGTGAGCTAGTGCTGCTAAGTCTAGGTCTTACACATTAGAATGTAAGAGCATGTAGGCCTGTGTTTTTCTATCATGAACTGTTTTCAGAGGCTGTTTCTGTTTGAGGTGTTGGCCCAGCAACACACATGGAACATAACACCAACAGAAAAATAATAAAGTTCACTATTATCCTACGTGAGGTAGGATTCTTACTGCTGTTTGCTCAGCTTTGCTTTTCCCTGACACTCACTCATACACTCCTCACTCACACACAGACATCGTCGACCGAGGCTTCAAACAAGGCTAATCTCACTAGTTACCTTGCCTTCTTCCTCCCTGCCTGTGCCTTTAACGGTGGAGTTTGTTTAGGCCTTTCTCTCCACCTGTCAACACTCCCCATTGCCCGTGACATTTACTTTATATACATTCTCCAATGCACAGGATGGCTGAGTGAAAACGACTCATTACGCTGTGTGTGTGTGTGTGTGTGTGTGTGTGTGTGTGTGTGTGTGTGTGTGTGTGTGTGTGTGTGTGTGTGTGTGTGTGTGTGTGTGTGTGTGTGTGTGTGTGTGTGTGTGTGTGTGTGTGTGTGTGTGTGTGTGTGTGTGTGTGTGTGTGTGTGTGTGTGTGTGTGTGTGTGTAGCCACACAGCCCTGGATCCCTGGAGGAAATCATTTATTCAGACGTCATCACCCTCCTGGCTTCGTGTCAGAGCACCTACCAGGACCCTGTCCTGGACTGCTGCTGCACTGGTTGATAATATGTCTGTTAATGTCACTCTTCATCTGGGGTTTATGAAGCGTTTATGAAAGGTTATTAAGGGTTACATGTGATGGGGTAGTACAAGAACATTTAACATAATCAAATATTGGCAGCTTGATAATAACCTTGATATCACATAACCTTTGGTATAATATTGATCATGCTAATGAGTATGTGATGAGTATGCAATGACTCGTTCATTACAAACATATGCAAACATACCGAGATGCTGGCGGGTCATTCACACTTCATAACATCAGTATGTCAGAAAGGCAGTTCAGTACAAAATCTGCAGTCACAGGGGACTAATTGAAACACATGTTGTGACACAGAGAGCTGCAGTGCAACTAACTGATTGCTCTATAACAAATTTGCTCTTGCTGTTGTGAACTACGTCATGAGTAAGTGATGAACATAAGACAAAAACCATAACTGTTGATTTTTAGACCTCCAGATTGTTCATTAACAGTGTCAGGCTACGTTGGCTTTGGTTGACATCTGGTGATGCTGAGTGAGAAAAACATTAACTGACCCCCCTACTCCAATCAGATCCATGCTTTTCCAGATTGCAAACCATTGGTGGTTTTGAGAGTTCCAATGGGCATTTGGTACATTACATATTACACTTGGCTGTAATATGAAAATACAGTATTACAATCCCCATTGTCTTTCACCAATGGCTATTCTGGTTGCACACACTGGCAGACTTAGCATTATTTACTTAACCAGGCAAGTCAGTTAAGAACAAATTCTTATTTTCAATGACAGCCTAGGAACAGTGGGACGACAGATTTGTACCTTGTCAGCTCGTGGGTTTGAACTTGCAACCTTCTGGTTACTAGTCCAATGCTATAACCACAAGGCTACCCTGCCGCCCCAGAAGAGGCCTCAAGGGCCTTGTTAGCTGGGCATAATAAAACAATATATATTTGAATTTGTATTAATCATTTCTCTGCTTGCTCCATACTCGGATCGAGGAATAATAAATAAAAAAATAAAAAATCCCCATCAAAATCCGAATGTTTTGTACCAAAGCGGACATTTCAGACAAGAGAATAAACAAGTGTGGGAGTTAGTTTTATGAGGAGCACAATAGTACAAATAACTGGGGCATATACTGTATGTTAAAGAAAGCATACCCAGCCAACTTGACACAACTGTGGAAGCATTGGAGTCAACATGGGCCAGCATTCCTGTGGAACGCTTTCAACACCTTGTAGAGTCCACGCCCCCAACAAATTGAGGCTGTTATGCGGGGGGGCAACTTAATATTAGGAAGGCGTTATTAATGTATGGTATCGTCAGTGTGTATCAAACAGAGGCTACTGAAGGTTAGACAAATGTGCAGCTAGTGTGTACCCTTTCACCATCTCCATCCCACTTGACCAACAGGTGTGGGTGTGCATGTGTGTATGCATATACTTGCATGTCTGCATGTCTGCATTTGTGTGTGTTTGTGTGCGTCACGCACCTGCGCATGCATGTGTGCAGCATTTGTTTGCCTGTGTGTGTGTGTTTCTACGTAAAGTCAACACCTTTAATAGTCAAGAGTCAACCCTGGCTGAACCCTCCTGAACAGAAAAGCAAGAAACTACAGTTTCTCATTCAGTCTCAACTTGCTGGTTTTGTGGTCTGGTGTCTCTAAGGTCAACTCCCTCTCCCCTCTCTCCCTCCCTGTCTCTCCTCTCTCCCTCCCTGTCTCCCCTCTCTCCCTCCCTGTCTTCCTGCTCTCCCTCCCAGTCTTCCCTCTCTCCCTGTCTCCCCTCTCTTCAATCTCTCTCCCTGTCTCCCCCTCTGTCCTTCCCTGTCTCCCCTCTCCCTCACTACCCCCCTACCGCCACTACCCTCCTTTCTCCCTCTCCTCTTCCCCCCTTTCCCGCTGCCTCTCTCTCTCTGCTTTCCCTCTCCTATCCTTCCATCCCCCTCTCACGGGTCTGCTCTCCCCGTTCCTCTCGCCCTCCTCACCCCTACCTACCCCCAAAGGCCAATTTACTCTAAACGAATGCCAATCCCTACAGCTGCTGGCTCAAAACAAAGCCTGTTCCAAGAGAAAACAAACCACCCAGCTGTCTTACGAAAGGTAACCCAAAACAATGGCATCCAACCAGACACAGACAGACAGACAGACAGACAGACAGACAGACAGACAGACAGACAGACAGACAGACAGACAGACAGACAGACAGACAGACAGACAGACAGACAGACAGACAGACAGACAGACAGACATGTGAAAAGTGAGCAAGGCAAGCAGACAGAACCAGGTTCCATATTAAAAAAGCAGCCCCGGGTCCATATAATCCTATATCAGCACTAAGACCTCCAAGACTCTTTGTAGATACAAGTCCTGGGGTAGTTCACCTTATCCCCTGTCTGTTAGGGACAAACTACCATGCTCAACTCAGAAAAGTATAAATGTGATCTAACCTTATGGTGGTAGCCAGGCTATTGTAAAGATAACAGGGGGAATTTTGAAAGAAAATTTGGGCTAGGTGTGACCTCTGGAGGGCACAAGCCATCGTCCCAACTGGTGTCTCATGGGCCAGGCCCTGCCAGAGGTAGTAGGGATATCAGTGTGGTATTCTCCCTCTGGCCTGGTCTGAATGCAAGGCTTCTGCCTAGGCTATGTACTACTACTGACTGAACAGAAGCTCGAGTGAAAGAGAGAAGAAACAACATTCCGACTGTGGTATCCAAGTTATTGAAAATGTTTAGGTCCACATTTGATCTGTACTGGTGTAGATGACCTACGCATGGTTCATAACAACTTTACCAAGTCCACCAATGAACATTACTTTGTAATTGTTGTCATCGTACTTTGCATCATAATGCCCAAGTTGAGCCACAGTTCTGATATGTCCCATTTGGGAAGGTGACGAGAGGGACAGAGATGACATCATGCTTGGTCACATCCTGTATAGGTCAGCTGTTGAAGATAGGGCACTTCCCTCCATCCCTCCCTCACCCCCTCTAAGACTTAGTGAACAAGACTTTGTAGTGTTAACAGACTAGGCATCATATCGTCCCCATTCAGGGAAGGTTAATTTTTCAAACGATAATGACTTACTAAAATGTGAAGTTATATGGGTCTGTTTTGGCACAGAAAGGTTGTGTTATGTGTCATGTAACTGTACCGTATCAATCTCAGGCCTTAAGAAGCAATAGCCATATGACTCAGTCCTCTCTCAACCAATGGCCGATCTTAGTTTTACCTCCTCAATAACCTTTTACTCTTTCCCCCATATCTGGCATAAATTCCAAGTGAAATGGAAACAGTGTCATTAAGTCTGTCAAAAGGAGGACATGCATCTTCATTCTCAACAGGGCATAGCTCTGCTCTGTCCTTCCAGCCCTACTGTACAGCAGTCAGGACACACCCTCTACCAGAGTCATTATCAACTAAACTATAGTCTTTAATCTAGAAAATGAAATACATCAGCAGATTCTTATTTCCCAATCTTTTATTCCAAATGCTACCCTGATCTGAACTATTGGCTCTGTAGCCGTGGAGCGGTCTGTACTGTATGCATACAGTACGGAGTTGGTTGGGGAATGAGACCATGGAGTTTGGTAAGAGGTTTAACTGCAGTGTGAGAACTCAAGGCTCCTAGGGTCAGCGGCTCAGTTGTAGTCACTGTGTGACTGGCACAGATTGGGCGCGCCACAACAGTGTCCACATGACTCCCCTGTTCTAGCAAACGCCATGGCACAGAGCAGCGCAGAGCACCCCTGTACCAGCACACTGACTGACCGGAACACCTAACACGTTCAGCCACGGCACACATTCATACACACCCACCACATTCACACACCATTCACACACCATTCACACACACACACGCTCACACGAGAATCAGACCACCACTATTTGGTAAGAAAGAAAGTGAACCTGTGTATTTTAAAAGTGTACTTTTTGATAATACTCTGTACAATGGTTAATTGGTTATGCAGATTTTAGATTTGTAACACACACATTTACTCTTTTACTCTTACTGTACAGTGGGCATTTCACTTCCAAGGGGTATCCAAACATGTAAAGTCAAACCACTATCAGAAAAACAGTAGCTGTTTTCAACCATGCATTAGCAGCTGAAAGACTGGCTAAGTTTAGTCATTATTAATGGTTATTTACAGTTTCTACTGAGAGATTGCAAGGTTTCCTTTCTTCTCTCTCGATCAGGGAATTCAAATAGAATTACTGGAAAGCCAGCAGAAGCTAAATTCAATACTCAAGCTATAAAGCCAGTAAGGGTGGTAGTGGTACAGTATATTGTTTGCACTGCAGTCCTAAGTAGAAACATGAATGAATGAAGGTGATAAACTACCGTCCTGTAGCTACACACTGGTTATAACATCAAGGTACTAACTCTTAGTTACAACTGAAGAGATGTAATTTTGGCTCACTTTACATTAAGTACATCCACCTGGATTCAATCTAGTCATAATGAGAGTCATATGGTGTTCCATATGGGTAAGAATCAACATACACTGAGAATGTATCACCCAATAAAATATGAATTTACTTCATGATTCTGACTTTGGTTTTTGCTAAACATTCCGAGACCTTAACTCTAGATTCTACATGTAGATTCATTTCTCAAGGACTTATATTTGAATTCCAGCTATGGATCAGAGACAACATGGGGTAACGTGCTGCTTTGTGCTACCTGCCTGTATGGCAAGACTGCATGTAACTGCATACGACCTCCTTGAACCCATTACGACCTGAAAATGAGGTAAGAAGAGTAGAACAGATGACTTTTCGAAGCCAGAATCCAAAGCAAGCATTTGTCAATCTGGCTCATCCTGGCTGGAGACAAGGGCCACACACACACACACACACACACACACACACACGCACACACACACACACACACACACACACAGGCGTTCTACCACAGACTTGGGAAAAAGAGGAAATTGGCCTGTGGTTGAGGACGGAAAACATATGACATGGCAATCCTGCTAATTAACGTCAGATCATCAATCCCAGACCACTAAAAGCATCATGATTCTATATTGGTTTTCCTGTTTTGCAAATTTCCCATGTCGAGGCTATGTCCCGAGCCCCATCTGTAAAGAACATCATGTGTCTAACTCTATACCTTCTGTTACCAATGAGAATTATTTTCCGTTCCATATCTGCGAACTACCAGCCATGAAGTACACAGCTGACTGGTAAAGGCTGGATAGGAGCAGGAGCCACTCCCTCCTTTTAAAAGACAATATTTCTTAACTGTGGTCGGTCTCGGCATGCTGACGATACCAGAACCTTAAGCCCTTCGGATGTGAGTGGGCCAACACATATTTTAAAGACCTTCCCAAATGCAATAATGCCATGTAATCTTCAACATATACAGTAAAACCATATCATTATACTGTACAGAGTGTATCCAGATTATCCACTACCCAGGCCACTGCAGACATCATCAACTAAAACCTTCACAACAAAGGTGTGTGTGAGTACGCAAACCTCCAAATGATTCACCTCAAAAATATAACTAATCTCACTCCAACAGGCAACATTTGGTAGAGGGACCATTTCCATGACAGACTGCCTTAACCTGCTATTCAAGGAGAAACTAGGTGGAATGAATTCTTCTTTCTACAGAACAATACAGCAAGGCCCTGCTGTGAGTGACATTGGACATGCAAGTGGATCCAAGTCAGCATTTTGTACTTTACATTTATTTTGACCACAACAATTTTTTTTCCTGAATTTGTACTTAAGCAGTGTCCGGTGCTTTTAGATTTGGCTGTTTTCACATCTCATTTCCAACTCTCCTAAGGTTACACAAAGGGGTCAAAAGGTGCTGAATGAGACCTATCCTGGGCTCCAGAAAGAGGCTGCTCCCCCCTGTGGTGGCTATGGGCATTGCAGCCCTTTAACCAGATGCTTCGTAGGAGGACATAGACCTAACTCTACACAGTGCAAACTCTTACTCATAAGACAAGCTTGAAACAATACTGTGCCAAACATACCAGGATGGACAAAAACACAAAGATAACAAAGCTCTCTCTCTCTCGTTCTGTATTCACAAAGGGCATATGGGTGTTTAATCTAAGCCTCCAGCAGGTTTGTGTGGTGTGATCTCACCACTAGCCAGACTCCATGTGATCACAGCTAACCCCAAGCAGCCAGCGCTAAAAGAGAATCCTATCTTCTTGGCTCACAGTAAAGTGATACCCTTTGAGGTGTGGCTGCAGCCACAGGATATCCTCTGAAGTTGGGAAATCCCTCTATCCCAGGCAGGGAACGCTTCCCACTCTGCCTGCGCCCTGCCTGTGAGCTAGCCTAGTGTCAGGGCTAATCAGTGCTTAAGGCTTCTGTAATGAGAAGCCCGCCACCACTGTCTGCCAGCCTAGCCCCACGCCAACGCCAGCCCTGAGCCCACAGTCACCCTTATTGACTGGTAATCACCCTGCATCTTTACACAAACCACTGGTATACCAGCAGCACGCACATGAGGGGAGCAGGGGGAAGTGTTTACATGGAGACTGGCTGTTGAGCAGCCTATAACCTCTTGTTTCGTCTCCATACAACACTGGAAGCACACCAAATGGAGTTTGAACCTGGTCTTCCGCCCACCACAACAGTGTTAGGACGCTCAGCTAAAGCCTAAACATTACCGCTGGAGACAGTGGAGAAGCAGCACAGTGAGTATATTGAAGGCTACAAATGAATCTGCTTTGTTACGTTGTTTTAGGCATATTGCGACTTCGTCTTAATAATGTGGCTGAAAACAACGACCTTTGGGAGCTGGAACTGAGGGAAGGGAACATAAGGCTGTCGAAGCAATAATCAACCCTATTAACACTCATTGTGATGCCTTAGTGCAGGGGATCCCAACCCTTTTTCCTCAGGGCCCCCTTTTTCACATTTAAAAAATGTCACCCAAACACACTAATACAATACCAGTTTAATTTGATTAATTTGAAGAACTTAGAAACATTTTGTTTTGAAGATAATTTCCTGCAATTCTACATATATACAGTAGTTTAACAAGACTCATGACACATTTTAGGTAGGCTATTTCATGATAATAATAATAATAATCATAATCATTTAGGGCTCCCGAGTAGCGTAGCAGTCTAAGGCACTGCATCTCTGTGCTAGAGACAGCACTACAGACCCTGGTTTGATTCCCGGCTTTATCACAACCGCCCGTGATTGGGAGTCCCATACGGCGATGGACAATTGGCCCAGCGTTGTCCGGGTTAGGGTTTGGCCAGAGTAGGCCGTCATTGTAAATAAGAATTTGTTCTTAATTGACTTGCCTACTAAAGGTTAAACAAATAAAAAATATATAGATAATCATAATCGTCATGGATAAGGAAAATAGTTGACTCCAAATGTTATTCCGCTACCAAATATGTTTTATGATGATAATTTATATGAACCCTCAATTTAATTATACATATTATCTTTTACAGAAAGTGATTAGATCAATTGATAGTGACAGTCACACATTGTATAAGATTACTTTCCAAGAAAATAACCATTTCTTTGACTCCTCGACTTTAGAAGGTCGTAGCTCAGCTTCTGAATGCCATAGAGACAAATCAAAGATATTCCCATGTGCATCAGTCACGCCTTCATCTTTTACCGTTTGTTCCTAGCCTAAAGCATTGTGGATTAATGCATCGTTTTATATTGGTATAAACAATTGTGAATTGTAAAAAGAATTACATTTAAATATACATTTAATCCTCAAATCAAGGAAAGCCCCCCCCCCCCCCCACACAAAACATTGGCGCCCGCACCCCCTATGTTGGGAACCCCTGCCTTAGTGATTGGTAATTCACCATACGTAGCGTAGCTGTGGGTATGATTCCTGTATATGCCGCAGCAAGTAAACTAAATAAAAACAAATGTCTGTTTGAGTCAGTTTAAGGCTTGCATTGAATGCAGTTTACAAGACCACAAAAGGCCTTTCCATGGGCCAAAAGTAGCATTTAAATGAATGAAGTTAGCTTGTTTAACAGCATTCTGCTGAAACTCCTCAAGGTGAACTCTTCAGCTGGGGTCAACTAGGTGAACAATCTCACTCCCTTCACTTCTCGAAAATACAACCCAACAAAGAATATTCCATCAAGGTACAGTATTGTCTAAGCATGAGAATGAAACTGCAGCTAACTTCCCCAATGGTAAGCCTAATGATACTGGGCTGTGAGGGAGAAGCAGCACCTGCCACAACAGGCTCAACAGGGGAAAGTAAATGAGTGCTCACATTCTTGTGGTAAAGGATGACAATTTTAGTGGGTGCTTGACCACGCCAGGAATCCCACCCCACCTTCTGCCGCTGCAGACTACGGGCAACAGAGACGGTGTGTTTACTTTACACTTACGCTCCACCACACTCGGGAAATTGGGTATGCAACATCGACCATCTATTTTCAGTAAATCAGTACCCAGGAAGAAGGCCGGAGGATGTGCTGTCCTCGTGCTCATGGCAGATATTTATTTGAACAAGTGTGTTAGTATGTTTACTCCACT
The DNA here is from genome assembly GCF_036934945.1 of Oncorhynchus masou masou. Lineage (NCBI taxonomy): Eukaryota > Metazoa > Chordata > Actinopteri > Salmoniformes > Salmonidae > Oncorhynchus > Oncorhynchus masou. The sequence continues at coordinate 20,225,656 of NC_088214.1, forward strand.
CAAAGTCAGACAGCCCAGGTACAGTATCTGTCTGTCTGTCTGTCTGTCTGTCTGTCTGTCTGTCTGTCTGTCTGTCTGTCTGTCTGTCTGTCTGTCTGTCTGTCTGTCTGTCTGTCTGTCTGTCTGTCTGTCTGTCTGTCTGTCTGTCTGTCTGTCTGTCTGTCTGTCACCAGGCAGGGAGTCTGCAGGGCTAGTCGGCACTGTCTGAATGGAGGAAGGAGGCCAGCGGGCTGATCAGAACAGGCTTTTCTCACTGTAGGAAGTTGGTATTGGTCTCAGTAGGGGGCAGACGTGCTCCCCTCTGAGATGATGCCTGGAGAGGATAAAACACGCTCAGTAAGGGACTTGGGAACAGTGGACTCTTGGGTGTGTGTTGTTTGTGTGTGTGTGTGTGTGTGTGTGTGTGTGTGTGTGTGTGTGTGTGTGTGTGTGCGTGCGTGCGTGCGTGCGTGCGTGCGTGCGTGCGCGTGCGCGTGCGCGTGCGTGCCTGTGTGTGTGTGTGTCTCATGTTCTCTGGTTTAAAGGGATAATTCATTCACTGACAGTCATCTCATTCATATTGTCATCACATCCTCACACCAAAGGACCCTTTGCGCTTCAATCTTATTACATGCAACTGGTTAGTTATTGAGGGCCAATGGTTATGTTGTTGGATGGTTATGATCTACCACTATGTCTCTATACCTCAAAAGCTCATTTGATACACATGTGACTTTTAGCGATGATGTGGTTTCTATACCACCGGGCTGCTGAACAACTCTCACATGTATCATTTTCAAGACAGCATAACAGTCCAGACTGAACTAGCATAGGTCTAAACTTTACAGTAAGAACACTAAGCAATGACAGTTACCCTAACATTAGGGGTTACTTATGTTTATTATCTGCAATAACATGTCGGATTTATGGTGATAGTAACTTCCTCTATCAACATACTGCACCGGTCAGGGGACATAACCTTTTCAGGAGTGACACATTAGACCTAAACGGACACTCCTATCATATCACACAACCTCTGGCAATGCAAACCATGATCGTGATCCAAAAAGTAATTATTTCCAAACAGCGCTATTCCTTCCTTCCACCCTAGTCCGCTTTGTCCGGTCCTTCCTAATTTATTGGTTTCCTTATATGAGATCTGAGAGAAGGTTAGACCCAACTCAGCAGCCCCTGAGGCATAACAAACCAGTTTACAGCTTCATAATGTCCAATGGGTCCTGGAGGGCCCCTCCCATCCCTGTGTCCCCCCACATGTTCACAGCTAAACAATGCCCTTATCATATATAGGCGGCAGGTAGCCTAGTGGTTAGAGCATTGTGCCAGTAACCGAAATGTCGCTGGTTCGCATACCCAAGATGAAGAACCTGTTGATGTGCTCTTGAGCAAGGCACTTGACCCTCATTTATTTCAGGGGTGCCGTACTATCGCTGACCCTATAAAATAGCACATTTCACTGTACCTATCTTCTGTATATGACAATAAAACATATATATTTATTTTATACCCCTGGAACTATACTGCTGGTGTTATCACTCACTCTAATCACAACACAATTCGTTAAATACAGGTTATAAAGCCCAGTTAAATAAAGGTTAAATTAAAATACAATTAAACCAGCCTAAATATTTCAGTGCTGCCAGGAGTCCACATTTGTTAGTGTGAATGACTCATATCAACTTCATGAGATCTATTGTTTGCAACACAAGGTGGTGGTGATTACTTCTGTCATCAACAATCTATTGTTTGTATATTTTAGACAGAATGTGATTGGAATGATATGGTGTTCATGGTAGAATCAATTATCCCTAAAAATTATATTACGATTCTGACTGAACTCTCATAGTTGCTGTCATCTCATAGTTGCTGTAAGGTTGCAGGTGCCACTGAGAATAGATTAGTGATATATAAACCACCAACTGGGAAGTAACTTTGTGTTATAACATATCCAAGCTACAACATGCCTGCTGTAGGCTACTTGTATCCTTCACACAAGAGATTTGAAGGTGATATTGCATTTTTTTTCTTGCTATCTATAGGTTAATGGTCTTCCAAGAAAGTATGAATCCTAATGAATGGAATTCATCAGAAAAGACAAAGGCTGCCAGTAGACTCGATATATTGAGGTGGTCATAGCAGGCTACACCTTAAAAACGAAGGCGTTCCCTGGGAATAACGTGTTTAATTGTTCATTAAATGTAAAAAATATATATATACTGTCCTTGATATGATAGTATCTCATGGGATTGGGCAACGAACTGTAAATGCTGGATACATTCTTTCAAACTGTTTCTAAATTTATTGGGAGCGCGAACCGTATGCCAGAATTTTTTCTGTATCGATGTTTATGCTAGACGGGTGTTCTCTATGCAAGCTGAACAGACGTTTCAGACACCACCGGTGAAGTGAACTGCATTGCTTTATTGTAACCAGCTGTCGCGACTGAAGCCTTCACTCACCTTTCGCCCCATGTCTGTTTTCAGAGCCGACTTCAACAAAATAATCACACTACTCTGCTACTTTTCATTCAAATATGCCTGATAGGCCTATCAATGGCTTAGCGTAGGATACCTGTCAGAAGACTAGTAGCTTTTGGGATCAACTTTCTGTTGAACAACACTTACATAAGGGTTCTGTCAAAACTAGCCCTATTAGATCCATGTGAATGTGTTAGGCAAATACATGCTGTGTGTCTTAACCTGCCCAGGGACAGCTGATTATGGTTATTTTACTGTAGATAATCCCAACTCCTACTCCCCTTAAAAATATATGTTACAGTATATTAACCACCCCAAAACCTTCGGTAGCTTGTGCTATTACACCGGTCTGTAAACCCACTGCAATGCCGACTAATTAATCTCACATCTACCTGCTCTCACCACCCGCAGTGACAGCCTACTCCACTACCCAAGTGTCTCTGAACTGACAGTTCTGTGCAACAATGTTGCGGATACTTGAAATAAATCACAATATAGCTACAATGACACCATGCAGTAAGTAGCCTAACCTATTCATTTGCACCACGTTTGATATTACTAGAGGACACATCAACAGGGATGAATGAGAGTGCCATTCTTATGCCATATTTACGCGATACGAAAGTTGAAACAATTGAATGAACCGTATGCTAATATAAGTAAAGCAATTTATCCCCTCTATCAAAGTTGCTCTAAGAGCGTATGATATCTCATAATAAACTCTAATCAATGACAGTGTCATGAACATGTGGATGGATAACAGTGCCTACCCGAAATAAGCTGTTGTCGGTCCGGGCAAATTTGAAAGGTAAACTATAACTGTGAACGATAACCATCCCAGGAGTAGGTGTCCATCCAGCATTTTGCTGCGGCTCCAGGGCAGATCATTTCGTTTCTCCTGAGTAGCTGTATAAAATCCCTTGTTGTACGTTCGGCACTTCTTATAGAGAGAGGACATTTGCGCTCCTCCCATTAGCGGAGAGCAAATCTGAGTGAGGGAAAGGGAGTGTGTGTGTGTGTGTGTGTGTGTGTGTGTGTGTGTGTGTGTGTGTGTGTGTGTGTGTGTGTGTGTGTGTGTGTGTGTGTGTGTGTGTGTGTGTGTGTGTGTGTGTGTGTGTGTGTGTGTGTGTGTGTGTGTGTGTGTGTGTGCGCGCGTGTGTGTGTGAGAGAGAGAGACACAGAGAGAGAGCTTGCATTGTGAACCTGTTTGCTACAGATTATAAATATAAATGACTTTCAATATTTTAAGTATTACTGATGTTGTCAAACTGATGTTGTCACACACACTCACAGCCTACCTTGACAGATTGATCATATAGACCTGTTAAAAGTTTTTGTTATAGGCCAAAAATAATATTATTATGGACTAATTTGTCAAGAACATATATACATCATATACATCAAAACATGTTATATATATATATCATTGTAGAATAATAGTGAAGGCATCAAAAGTATGAAATAACACACATCAAATATATTTCAGATTCTTCAAAGTAGCCACCCTTTGCCTTGCTGACAGCTTTGCACACTCTTGTCATTCTCTCAACCTTCATGAGGTAGTCACCTTGAATGCATTTCAATTAACAGGTCTGCCCTGTTCAAAGTTAATTTGTGGAATTTCTTTCCTTCTTAATGCACCTGCCTGACCACTCTGCCTGCCCCTGACACTGAGCCTGCCTGCCGCCCAGTACCATTGCCCCACCTCGTTTACTGACCCCTGCCTGTCTATTGCCTGCCCCTGTTGGAATATTAAACGTTTGTTTATTCTACGTGGTCTGCATCTTGGTCTTACCTTCATACCAGATAGTATGAACTGGCCATGACTGACCAAACAGACCCGGACCAGCTGTGCAACACCATCTCCTCCCAAGCATCCTCAATTGGTAGGCACAAGGAATTCTTCATTGGCTGATAGAGGGGTCCAAACGTTGGCAGAGCACCATGACCTGGCATTGGACATGCTGCTGGAGCAATTCCGCGTGTCGTCTGGGGGGCAGTCTGCCATGGTGGTAACCCCACCGCCCCTCAGCAACTCTGCGGTTAGCAGATGGAGAGGCGAGCACCTGTCAGGCATTTTTAGCTCAGTGTGCCCTCATTTTCAAGCTTCAGCCCTCCTCCTTCCCCTTGGATCGATCCAAAATAGCCTACCTCATCACACTGATGTCTGGAAGGGCTCTCTCCTGGGCTACCGCCGTATGGGAACAGCAGCCAGCCATTTGCGCGAGCCTGGAGGGGTTAGTGGGAGTGGTGAGGAAGTTCTTTGGTATCCCGTTCTCCGGGAAAGAAGCTGCCCGGAAGCAAATCCCCCGGAAAGACGTCCGCACTGTGGCCGACTATGCGTTGGATTTCTGTACGTTGGCAGCGGAGAGTGAGTGTAACCTGGAAGCACTGTGATAAGTTCCTGCACAGCGTCTCGGGGGAAAGGTTAAGGACGAGTGTCACGTTCTGACCTTTATTTCCTTTTTTTTGTCATTATTTAGTATGGTCAGGGCGTGAGTTGGGGTGGGCAGTCTGTTTGTTTTTCTAGGATTTGGGTATTTCTATGTTTCGGCCTAGTATGGTTCTCAATCAGAGGCAGGTGTCATTAGTTGTCTCTGATTGAGAATCATACTTAGGTAGCCTGGGTTTCACTGTGTGTTTGTGGGTGATTGTTCCTGTCTCTGTGTTTGCACCAGATAGGGCTGTTTAGGTTTTCTCACGTTTATTGTTTTGTTAGTCTATTCATGTATAGTTTTCTTTATTAAAGAACCATGAATAGAAACCACGCTGCATTTTGGTCCGCCTCTCCTTCAACTCAAGAAAACCGTTACAACGAGCTTGCGGCTCGGGAGTTCCACAGATTTTGACTTCCTTATCACTTTGACCATCCTCATCGATGGGTGATAGCGGGAACGACGGATGGAGAGGAAATTCGATTTCACTCACACGTCCAGGGATTCCACCTCGCCTCCGAGTCATTCCGGAAGTCCCCGACGGTCCTGTGACCGAGAGCAACTTAGATTTCCCGACCTTCCTCAAGAGCCATCGAGGAGGGCCGAGGCACTGTTTCCGAGCCTATGCAACTAGGCATGGCTGGGCTTCCGCCAGTGGAATGGCAACACTGGATCAGCACAATGAGCTGTCTGTATTGCGGGACTTTTGGTCATTTTGCGTCCTCTTGCCCAGTAAAAGACCAGGCTCACCGGTAGGAGCGAGTACTCTGGTGGGCCATATAGGGAACTTTTCTGCTTCCCTTACTCACACTCCTTGTCATGTTATTCTGCTGTGGGGAAACCAGTCCAAATCTCTCTGGGTCCTCATTGACTCTGGGGCCAATGAGAGCTTTTTGGATGCCACACTGGCTTCCGAGCTGAACATCCCCACTCAGACCCTCTCCATTCCCGTGGATGTTAGAGCATTGGACGGGGACTCTACAGGTCAGGTCACCCATAACACCACTCTCATCAACCTACGGGTGTCAGGGAATCATAGAGAGACCTGCTCATCAAGTCCTCCCCAGATCCCTGTGGTTTTGGGATTCTACTGGCTCCAGCGATACAACCCACTCATCAACTGGTCTACAGGTGCCATCATAAGCTGGAGTCCGTTCTGCCACAGCCATTGTCTAAAATCTTCCTGGTCCTCGGAGGTGGTTACGGATCTCTCCTCCATTCCCGCGGAGTACCAGAATCTCCGGGAGGAGTTCAGAAAGTCCCGGGCCACTTCCCTTCCGCCGCACCGGTCCTATGACTGAGGGATTGACATTCTCCCTAGCACCACGCCGCCCCTGGGTGCGCCTGTACTCTCGGTCGGGACGTGAAAACAATGCTATGGATGACTACATTGGGGACTCCCTAGCTAATGGATTTATTGGCTACCACCCAGGAGCCCGAGACCATCCTTCCCACCTCGTGCTTGGCAACATCACTCAGCTGGGGTATTGGGAAACAGGTTTGGAGGCGCAGCTGTCCCAGTCAAACCCTGGGGAGTGGGCCCATTCCTCCAGGCTTGCCTGCCACCCGGGCTCCCGGTGGACCTTGGCCTTTCTGCGACAACGCTTTTGGTGGCCTAGCATGGGTCCGGACGACGTCGTCTTTGTCGGCGGCTTCACGGTCTGTGCACAGAACAAGACACATCGTCAAGCTCAGGCTGGCCTCCTCCAACCTCTGTCCATCCCTCATTGCCCTCTGTCTCATATCTCCCTAGACTTTGTCACAGCCCCCCCCCCCCTTGATGGCAGTACCGCCATCCTGACCATGGTGGATCGCTTTTCCAAGGCCGCCCACTTCATTCCTCTCCCCAAGTTACCCTCTGCCAAGGAGACGACCCAGCTCATGGTGCATCACGTCTTCCGAATCCATGGTCTGCCCATGGACTTGGTCTCCGACCACGGTCCTGAGTTCTCGGCCCGGTTCTGGAAGGCGTTCTGCACCCTCATTTGGGTCGTCGGCCAGCCTGTCCTCCGGGTTCCAATCCCAGTCTAACTGCCAGTCGGAGCGAGCCAACTAGGACTTCGAGACCACCCTGCACTGCCTGATCTCCGCCAACCCCACCACCTGGAGCCAGCAGCTGGTGTGGATGGAATACATCCTCAACACCCTTCCCTGCTCTGCCACGAGCCTATCGCCGTTTGAGTGTTCCCTGGGGTATCAGCCCCTCCTCAAGACCACCTCCAGGTATCGATGACAAGCGGATCGCCATCAGACCCCAGCTCCCCGGTATCATCTCGGGAAGAAGATAAGGCTGTCCACCTGGGATCTGCCCCTCCAGATGGAACCCCGCAAACTCTCCCCCCAGTTTATCGGCCCATTCCCCATCTCCAAGATCATTAGCCCCTCTGCTGTTCATCTTCTGTTGCCCCAGAGTCAAACCCATGTCTCACAGCCCTTTGTCTCTTATTTCCTCAGCTCCTGCTTTTTCAAGTCTCTCTTTTCTCGCCCTCCTGGTTTTGACCCTTGCTTGTCCTGACTCCGAGCCTGCCTGCCAACCACACTGCCTACCCCTGACTCTGAGCCTGCCTGCCGACCTGCACCTTTTCCCCCCTCTGGATTACCGACCTCTGCCTTAACCTGACCCTGAGCCTGCCTGCTGCCCGGTACCATTTCCCGACCTCTGGTTTACTGATCCCTGCCTGCCTTGTCCTGTCTATTGCCTGCCCCTGTTGGAATATTAAACTATTGATTATTCGACATGGTCTGCATCTGGGTCTTACCTTCACACCTGATAAACAGACACATCTCAACATCAACTGTGCGTGAATCAGGCCTTCATGGTCGAATTCCTGCAAAGACACCAATAAGAAGAAAAGACCTTCTTGGGTCAAGAAACACAAGCAATGGACATTAGACCGGTGGAAATCTGTCCTTAGGTCTGATGACTGATTTATGGTTCCAACAGCCAATGTCTTTGTGAGATGCAGAGTAGATGAACGGTTGATCTCTGCATGTGTGGTTCCCACCGTGAAGCATGGAGGAGGAGGTGTGATGGTGTGGGGGTGCTTTTCTGGTGACGCTGTCTGGGATTTATTTAGAATTCAAGACACACTTAACCAGCATGGCTACCACAGCATTCCGCAGTGATACGCATTCCCATCTAATTTGCTCTTATTGGGACTATTATTTGTTTTTCAACAGGACAATGACCCAACACACCACCATGCTGCTGTGTGAGGGCTATTTGACCAAGATGGAGAGTGATGGAGTGCCGCATCAGATGACCTGGCCTCCACAATCACCCGACCTCAACCCAATTGAGGTGGTTTGGGATGAGTTGGACCGCAGAGTGAAGGAAAAGCAGCCAACAAATGCTCAGAATAGATGGGAACTCCTTCAAGACTTTTGGAAAAGCATTCCAGGTGAAGCCAGTTGAGAGAATGCCAAGAGTGTGCAAAGCTGTCATCAAGGCAAAGGTTGGCTACTTTGCTGAATCTAAAATCTAAAATATGTTTTGATTTTTAACACTTTTATGGTTACTACATGATTCCATATGTGTTATTTTATAGTTTTGATATCTTCACTATTATTCTACAATGTAGAAACTAGTAAAAATAAAGAAAAAACGTTGAATGAGTAGTGTCCAAGCTTTTGACTGGTACTTCAGGCTAGTCAAGTCAACAACAGCTGATTGACATTTATGAGCTGTCTTTCTTTGTTGGTAAGTATCCAGCAGTAGTTGTGCACCAGGCTAACTGAGATCAGCTGAGCAGAGGTGTCAGCCTGCTACAGTATGTCCCCTTTGTGTACTGCCAATTGGTCAATGACATGACAATTCATTTCTGGAATGTTAGCCTTTAGGGGTTAGTAGGGGTTGTGCAGTAGTTGCATGTAACCTACACTTCTAAATGACTTGGCCTGGGAAAGTTTGTGCATTACTTATTTTTCACTAAATAATCTCTTGTATTTCTACAATACAGTATCCTGTGTAGCAGTGACTAAATAATATCTTGTATTTCTACAATACAGTATCCTGTGTAGCAGTGACTAAATAACCTCTTGTATTTCTACAATACAGTATCCTGTGTAGCAGTGACTAAATTGGCACTATGCTCATACAAAAACGTTCTGGCGCTGAGAAAATCTGTCAAGAAGACATATGGACAAAAATAATTGTGTATGTTTTGTATATTGTCTACACGGAGACAAACACTATCGATTACCTGCAGAAGAAGCCTGCAGCTGGCCTGGGTATGTACAGTGAAAACATCATATATCCCAGACAGTCTAACCATTATTAATTATTTTTGGTTAAACTATTTTTGGTTCAACTAAGTGAAAGATCAGTGTATGTGCCTATCCTTTGTGGGATATCCTTTTATGTGTTTATTTGAACCAAGTAATAACATACCGGTAGGTTAATTTATAGTTAATAACTGCATGTGCAAAGCATATTTCTTTAGGCTAATATTTCGCAAGAGCTGAAGATGTAACCTTTTAATTAGTAAGCACAAATTTATACTCAAAGCCATAAATCAACAGGATTTTGGCAAGCATGGTCAGGAAAAGATTGTCTATGCTTGTTCTGATACTACTTTTCTGATCTACAGTATTCGGTTCCATAATAGAGACTTTGATGGCCATAAATTAAACATATAATCAATCCATTTCATGATTTTCTGACACATTGAGATCATTTCTGTGTTCATTTAGTTAATTTATGGATCAAGGAGTAAAATATAGATATGGATCTGGACTTGGGAAGGATTCAGCTTTCTTAACATACCCTACACCTGGGGAGAACTAACGCCAAATCCAGGGATGAAGTCTATTCATCCCCAAAATTAAACAATAAATCCCCATTCATCACAAAGATCATAGCAACATCAACACGAGTGCCAGGAACAGCCAACCTTCTGCCAAGTTTCTGTTTACCGAATGGCCAGTTCTGCGAGCTCACAAATAGTGGATAAGAAGGACTGAGAAAAGGAATTACCAAAGATCAGCATCATGCTGAAGAACATTCCACATCAACCATGTGATATAGAGGCCTACTGTATGTCGATGTGCTTCATAAATCATTGTGTAGTTAGTTACTGTTACTGAAGGGTTGCCAATGTCATAGAGATCATTTGTGTTGTGTTCACCTGAGTAATGGCATAGATTACTGTGAGGCTCAAGGCAGTGGTGTAGTGGTGCCTGGAGAAGTGGTTATACTCTAATTTAGCAAAAAAAATCCTCAACGGCCCCACCCGGCCAAGGATTAAAGGCGCCCTGTGTGAAAAATTCTATGAGAAACAGTGACATACCTAAAATTATGAATCCCATATTGGTCTTTCACAGTCAGGCCAACCCAAGCTGTACTGTACAAGTAGGTTAATAGTAGGCCACCTACTGAAACAGATAAATTAGGATGTCATCTGAGTTAGAAATGTACAGGTTTCTGATTTTAATTTTTTAAACAGGTTTTCGCTCTCAAAGCAGCCTGGTCTCATAGACTAACATAGTAAACGTAAATCCGGGACACTCAAATTAGTATCATATGTTACGTTAGGTATGGTTACATAAGACAGAAGGTTATCTAAGGCTAAATCAAAAATAGGGTATATGGTCGGTGTGGATGGGTGGGCGTAAAACTAGAATGTCTAGGAACTCAAAGGTTGTGTGTTCGAATCTCATCATGTAAAACTTAGCTAATTAGCAACTTACTACTTTTTAGCTACTGTGTAACTACTTAGCATGTTAGCTAACCCTTCCCATAACCATTTAACCTGCCCAGTACATCACTGGGGCCAAGCTTCCTTCCATCCAGGACCTATTTACAAGGTGGTGTCAGAGGAAGACACAAAAAATTGTCAAAGACTCCAGTCACCTAAGTCATAGACTTTTCTCTCTGCTACCGCATGGCAAGCGGTATCTAACAGCTTCTACCCCCAAGCCATAAGACTGCTGAACAATTAAGGAAATGGCCACCTGTCTTAACTCTATTTTTTGAATTGCATTGTTGGTTAAGGGCTTATAAATAAGCATTGAATGTGGCACATGTGATAAATGACATTTGATTCGATTTGATACATGGTAAAGTACTGTGGGCTTTTTACAATGAATAACACAATTATTCCTGAATATTGAAATAATCTCAATACAGATGTCCACTTGTATCCCATTTCAGAGAAAGGCCTTTTACAGGGTTACAGTTACACTTGTCAGTCAGTTCAGTTCTGACACTGTTGTCAGTTAATCTAGGCTTGATTAAGAGAGAGATTCCTGGCCTGCTTCTTAATAACACTTGGTTTAAAGGAGATAAGCTGGAGGGTTTGTCAGCTTCATGACAAGAATGGATACTAATCCTGGTAGGCAATACCCACTGGTCCTGCATGTCTGGTGAGTGGGGCAATTGATTCCCACACCCTGCTTAACTTAAACACTCTCCCTCAATTCTCATTACACCAGGCTGAGAAACCAGGAAACCAGTACTTCACCTTTGTGTGTGTGTGTGTGTGTGTGTGTGTGTGTGTGTGTGTGTGTGTGTGTGTGTGTGTGTGTGTGTGTGTGTGTGTGTGTGTGTGTGTGTGTGTGTGTGTGTGTGTGTGTGTGTGTGTGTGTGTGTGTGTGTGTAAAGCGAGAGAGAGAGAAAGCGAGAGAGAGAATGGTGTTGTACCCATACATCCCTGTATATAGCCTCGCTAATGTTACTTTACTGCTGCTCTTAATAACTTGTTACTTTTATTTCTTATTCTTATCCATATTTTTTTAAACTGCATTGTTGGTTAGGGACTCTTAAGTCAGCATTTGACTGTAAGGTTGTATTCGGCTTATGTGACTAATACAATTTGATTTGATTTGATTGGTCATAAAGAGACCGTGAGGGCTGGACTAGAGGCCAGTCACACGCCAGATCAAACGTAGGTGGTAGTTGAAATTAGTTTTGTAACCTAGCCTAATCATTGAGGTCTGTCAGGAGCTTTCCCTCAAACTTGTTTTTAGCACCCTACCCTACACTACCTTACCCTACCTTACCTTACCCTACCCTACCCTACCCTACACTACCCTACCCTACCCTACCCTAACCTACCGTACCCTACCCTACACTACCCTACCCTACCCTACCCCACCCTACCCTAACCTACCCTATCCTACCTTACTCCTCTCTTATTTTCCTCTCCTGACTTTATTCTCTCTCTCTCTCTCTCTCTCTCTCTCTCTCTCTCTCTCAATAAAGGGGCTTCATTAGCATGGGAAACGTGTTACAGTTTTTCTCAATTGCTAAAACACTCCATTTCCTGAAAACATTAAACACAAAACCTCATCTTCAAGCACTATTTACATAACCTCTGACTCCTCTCGCAAAATAGTTTTACCTGTGTTCAAAATCAAACACTGCTCTCAAATCATAAACATAGTGATCAAAATGATATCCACTCTCAAGCAGTCAGTAAACAATACACCCGAAAAATAGAAAACACAGTGTTCAAAACGTACAATTCTCAGGGAGAAGTACATTTTTTATTAAAAAAAACAATATTTTTCTGCCATTGTCTTTTAATGAACGAAAACATGTTCTGTCATAGTAACTCAAAATTGATCAGAAATTACTACTCTGCTTTGCTCTTTGCAATTTTGTTTTTTTGTTCTTCCTCCTCCTTGTACCCTTATTTTTACAGTACTGTACCCTGCATCTCACAAACATGTCCTTTGTCTCTGTGATACTGTAATTCTTGTTCTTTGTTAATATGAACCTGCAATCAGTCCAAATCTATTGAGCAGTCAGTACTGTTAATAAATGGAAAGCACAATGTTCAGGGCCATACAATTTGTCCATTGTACAGTATACAGCCTACAATGCACTGTACTACAGTATACAATACTAAAAGCGACACAAACCAAAGGAGTAAATATGTGATCAATGTGCTTCTTCTTGTCTTTGGGCTGGGTCAGGCCAGTGCACTTCGTTGACATCACAAGCAATATTGTCCCTCCTGAGGCAACGGGGGAAGAAGCCTCTTGTGTGCCGTGTCCAGCCCTGACATGACTCCTCACCTATATCACCACAGGCTAAATCCATGGCTTGCAGCATATTTAATCTGGTGTAGGGCTGTCTATCATACACTTTCCATCTCCAAGAGGAGAAAAACTCCTCAATCGGATTCAGGAAAGGCGAGTATGGAGGGAGGTACAAGTTCATAAACTGCCCATTGATGTTAAACCATTCCCTTACCTGAGCAGCTCGGTGGAAACTGACATTGTCCCACACTATCACATAGGTGGGAATGGGATTCTCATTTAGCTCTTGACCCTGCTGCTCTTGAACCTGCTGCTCAAATCAAATATCTCTTAGAATGGCAATAAATCTTAGAAGGTGCTGGGTGTTATATGGCCCGAGTGTAACATGGTGATGTAGAACACCATGGTTGCTGATAGCAGCACTGATTGTGACATTGCCACCTCGTTGACCAGGGACTTCAACAATGGCCCGCTGTCCAATCATGTCATGTTTTGGCCTCTCCTTCTCCTCTTTGTTAGATTGAAGCCTGCTTCATCGACAAAGATGAGCTCATGGGGTCTGTCCAAGGATTCCAAGTCAAATATTGTCTGTGTAGAAATACAATGTACTGTATGTAGGATTTTGTAAGTCATACAGAGATAGTGCAATACTGTAGAGTACAATTAGGCTTCTGATTCACATACATTGTATGTACTGAAGAGTAATGTCATTCACATAGTATGTGTTAGTACTGTAGACAATCTGGATTACAGTAAATGTTTCTGAATATACACATACTGAGCTCGCAGTTCTTTCACCCTTGGTGAGTTGCTCTTAAAAGGTACTCTGTATACTTGTTTCATTCACATCCTGTTACGATGGAGGACACTGTCAATTGTGGAAATGCTCACACTGTCGATTCCCTGGAAGTGTGTGTTGTCTTGTATCACTCGTTCCTGGATTTCTCTGAGTTGTATTGCATTATCTTGAAGGACCATGCCAACTATAATGGCCTCTTGCTCCCGAGTGAATATAGCTGTCCTTCCACCTGCATATGGCAGCCTTGCAATTCTACAAAAAGTAGTTGTGCAGTTACAAAACATATCCATGCAGTACAATACATACAGTGACTAACTTTACAAATGTCTATTGAAATAGCTGCATATAGTGTAGTACAGTAAATTTGCAATTACAAAAATACAGTAGTATACTGTACCTGTTATCTTCTCTGAATGTCCTTACAATGGTGGACACAGAAAATCGGCTCAAATTGGGTTGAACTCTAAGTCCTGCTTCCCTCATTGTCAGTCCATGGACAAGAACATGGTCTATAACTGTTGCTAGAATTTCATCAGATATTTCCACTCGTTGTCTTCCTTTTCGTCTTCCTCTTTCTTTGCCCTCCTCTTCCTCCTCGTCGCCCACCTCGTCGCCCACCTCACATACGCACTCATCCTTGTCCTCTCACAGTGTTTCTTCTATCCATTCTCAGACTTTCTCCTTTCCACCTTAAACAACCTGTTTGCTCTCTGAACTGGCTTATATTGGTTGTGTCGCATCATTTGAAACAGGTTAAATCAATTTTGAGTGGTTGTGTTCAATCAATGACATGTTTTCTCTATTTGTATTTTGATTGTTGCCACTTGTGTTTACCAGTATGGATGACATATGCATTAGAGTGCAGAATGTGTTTTGAGAATGAGAATGTGATTAGCGTTCTGCTGCAAAGTCTAAGTGAGATCTGCAAATGGTGTTTTACCATGTGAAATGGTTTAAGGTATTGACAACAGACTGTGTTTTACCATGTGAAATGGTTTAAGGTATTGACAACAGACTGCATAATTAGCTAAATGAGTCCAGGCAACTGAGAACTTTGTTTAGCCAATGGGTTTTAGTGTTTTAGCAATTGAGAAAAACTGTAACATTGCCAAAGCAAGTGAAGTAGATAATATACAAAAGTGAAATAAACAATAAAATTGAACAGTAAACATTACACTCACAGAAGTTCCAAAAGAATAAAGACATTACACATGTCATATTATGTACATGTACATTGTTGTAACGATGTGCAAATGGTTAACATACAAAAGGGAAAATGAATAAACGTAAATATGGGTTGTAATTTACAATGGTGTTTGTTCTTCACTGGTTGCCCTTTTATTGTGGCAACAGGTCACAAATCTTGCTGCTGTAATGGCACACTGTGGGATTTCACCCAGTAGATATGGGAGTTTATCAAAATCGGGTTTGTTTTCGAATTCTTTGTGGATCTGTGTAATCTGAGGGAAATATGTGTCTCTATTATGGTCATACATTTGGCAGGAGGTTAGGAAGTGCAGCTCAGTTTCCACCTCATTTTGTGGGCAGTGTACACATAGCCTGTCTTCTCTTGAGAGCCAAGTCTGCCTACGGTTTCCTTTCTCAATAGCAAGGCTATGCTCACTGAGTCTGTACACAGTCAAAGCTTTCCTTAAGTTTGGGTCAGTCACAGTGGTCAGGTATTCTGCCACTGGGTACTCTCTGTTTCGGGCCAAATAGCATTCACGCTTATTCAGTTTTTTTGTTAATTCTTTCCAATGTGTCAAGTAATTATCTTTTTGTTTTCTCATGATTTGGTCGGGTCTAATTGTGTCGCTGTCCTGGGGCTCTGTGGGGTCTGTTTGTGTTTCAACTGGATTTGATACTTGAAGCTTTTCATACATTTGTTATGCCTTTTGCATTTGGAAATGAGAATAATATTTTGTGTGTCGAGATATAAAATATCACGTGAAAGGTATCCGTGAACTAAATGCGGGTGTAGCCTTTGCCTTGTCTTTTGAAAAAGTCAACCTGGTCTCAACTCCTAGTGTGACTATAATACTCAGACATGATTGAAGTTAGCCTAAAGTACATTTTTTTGCAATTACAATCAGTTTCTTCTGGGAATTGTGGTTAGGAGCACTTCTGATCACAAAGTCGACTATTCAAATTAGCTGGAATGTGCTGTAGGGTGATGATGGAGTTCTAGGTATTTCCTTCAGCACAGGCTAAAGCTAAACCCAATGGCCAATGTATGTCTGCAGCCAGATAGACTATGGACAACAACCTGTGCAGAATGTTATGTTACCATGCACCTACACAGTGATGTAAAGTACTTAAGCAAAAATACTTTAAAGTAATACTCAAGTAGCTTTTCTGTACATTACTGTTTATATTTTTGACAACATTTACTTTAACTTCACTACATTCCTAAACAAAATAATGTACTTTTTACTCCATATATTTTCTCCGACACCCAAAAGTACTCGTTACATTTTGAAAGCTTAGCAGGACAGGAAAATTGTCCAATTCACTCACTTATCAGGAGAACATCCCTGGTCAACCCTACTGTCTCCGATCTGGCGGACTCACTAAACACACATGCTTCATTTGTAAATTATGTCTGAATGTTGGAGTGTGCCCCTGGCTAGCAGTAAATAAAAAATAAAACAATTGTGCCATCTTGTTTGCTTAATATAATAATTTTTGTATTATTCATACTTTTTTTTGTACTTATTAACTATATTTGAGCAATTACATTTAATTTTGCATACTTAACTATATTTGAAACCAAATACTTTTGGATTTTCACTCAAGTAGTATTTTACTGGGAGACTTTCACTTTTACTTGAGTCATTTTCTATTAAGGTGTCTTTAGTTTTACTCAAGTATGACAATTGGGTACTTTTTCAATCACTGCCTCTATCAAGACAGTTTATATTTGTTTTATTTGTTAAGTAACTTAAAACTGAAGGGATGAGAAGAAGATACCCACAGTATCATCTCCCTGACTGAAGCAGTGAGCACAGGAGACGCCACAGAAGTTCTAACATAGGGTACATAGAGTACATACTGTACTACTACAGTACTTCCAGTCTCTTGCATATTAGCCTTGCTATGACCTTGTCCTGATATCACATCCATGGAGAAGGAATGCAAATCGTATCCGTCCAATCCGACTCTGCTACTACCACTACCAACCTCCTCTCTTGCTCTCACCAACCCTACTCTGCCCGGCTGGCCCACAGGATCTTTTCCATGCCCCAGATATCATTTGTGGCTTGGGTTTGGAGGCTGACGGTGCATCTACGCTCGCTGCTCTGCTGTTTCAGGCGTCGGGTTGGTCAGGTCACATCATGTACACTGTGCAGTTCTCAGGACCAGCTACCCAGTCACTCCTCCTTCGGAACCGGATAAGTAAATGTTGTTTTTGACACGGCAATCTGTCAATTCATGGGATGTTTTGATTGTGTCCCTGGGTACATTCTAAATTACATAACTCACCCAACACTGCAAAGTGAGGATAAGTGCGGTAACTAGGGGGATAGAGGAGATACCCTTATAAACGCTGTTCATTACAAGTTATTTAACCACATATCTGCAGACTTGATTGAATATCATAACAAATACAGTAATCAATATAGGGGGGATTGATTTGTATTAGATCAGCCAGGCATTTAGTTCCATTGTAAATGAGAGACATCAACAGGCAGGGTCTCTCACAATGCAACTTTACCTCAACCTCTCAACTCTCTAATGGTGTGCTAATTCACAGTACAATTTTCTGACATGTATTACATAGTGACTTGAAGTTCAAAAAGAAAATCTTAACTTAACAAATACTGGAATTAATTTAGCTCACTGAGTATGCTGAGGTCTTTGTTGATATTTCTCAAATGGGACAGCATCATCTGTACATAATGGCGGCAGGAAGTCTAGCGGTTAGAGCGTTGGGCCAGTAACCCGAGCCAACAAGGTGAAAAATGTGTCATGTGTCGATGTGCCCTTGAGCAAGGCACTTAACCCTGAATTTGCTCCAGGGGTGCTGTACTACTATGGCTGACCTTTGTGAACAACACATTTCACTGCACTGTGTAAATAATATATATATAGAGAGATTTAAGATAATACAGTAGGTGATATGGCAGAATAAAGTGGAGCTCTCCAGTCCCATAGAATACCTTAGTGGAACTTAATTCCAATACTTCGTTTGTGGCATGCACATTTTTTTGTGAAATGTTATGACATACTTGAGCCAAATTGTATGTGCACGTAGTGGCATGTCCATTCTCGAAAATCTCTGCTTAAAAGACACCTTGCCATGGAGACTTCACTAATGGAGTGCAATGTTGTTGAATGATCAGGTTAGCGTTTTTCGTCATGAATCTTGTTCTGGAGGCAGCTCTGCAGAGTGGTCATGAAATCTGATTTTAAACCTAACCTTAACCGTAACCCTAACCTTAACCGCACTGCTAACCCTAATACCTAATCCCAACCTTAAATTAAGACCAAAAAGCATGTTTTATTTTCATAAATTTTTACAATATAGGCAATTTTGACTTTACAGCTGGCCTGTCTAAGGTGAAATTACTCAGTTCTGCCTCCAGGACAAAACTCAACCTGTGTCTAATGCAGCAGTTTTTATCACAGTATCAAATCACTACTGTGATTGTTTTCAACTAAAATGGTCAAAAAGAAACAAAAATAGCTTCTTAGGCAAAGAGACATTTGTCAAGCAAGAATTGTATTAGGACTGTCTGGGAGTGGTCTGAGTGGGAAGGGGAAAATTTGCGTTGTTATTTTTGTGATTTCAGTGTTCATTAAATAAATATGGACACATACCACGCTGCACCTTGGTCCTCTCCTTCCAACAGCCGTTACAAACTCTCTTTCTTATTGGTCTATTAACTAATTTACCACCTGGTGATGTCATCAGGCAGTTCAAAACTCCATCCCACCATAACAGGTTGAAATTCCAGGTGGTCTTTTCAAACAGGTCTTACACAAAATAGGCATATCATGATTTTCACAGTATTATTTCAACCTCTTGGTGTGGAAATATATATAAAACATGGGAGAATAACATTTTGGACTGCAAACGGCCTTGGAACTGAAAGTGCATGCATTTTCCTTTGGAAGCAGGGCAAAATAAAATAATTTGTTTTAAACTGACTTGCCTAGTTGAATTAAGGTTAAATAAATAAATAAAATAACTATAACAACATCTACATGTACATTACCAGGTCCAGGGTTGGCCCTAGCCTTTTGAGGGCCCTAAGTGAGATTTGGTTGGGGGGACCACCACTTCGCGGGCAGAACATTTTAGTAGCCCCCCTTTTGACAGCGGAGTTTAAACGTTTTCACGCGTGTTCCAAATAAATCATGCCCCAGCATGAGTTTTTTAATGCATGTGATGTCAGAATGCACTCACTGTTCCAAAACGTGATTGTTACACAACAGGAAAGTTAACCCACGCTGCCTTCAAACCAACACACGCTGCCTGCTAATTATCTATAGGCTGTGTTTCAACTTGTCATTTTCTTGTTTGGACCTGTGTGCAGTCTTATCAAAGTAAGTGCTTTATTTTCTGTATGACGTGTTGTTGTTTCTACTGCAGCATACAGTATGTAGACAGCATTCAGAAATTATTCAGACCCCTTGACTTTTTCCACATTTTATCACGTTCCAACCTAATTCTAAAAAGGATGAAATTGTTTCTTCCCCTCATCAATCTACACACATTACCCCATAATGACAAAGCAAAAACAGGTTCTTAGAAATAAAATAACGGACATTTCACATTTATATAAGTATTCAGACCTTCTGGAAGGTTCTCCCATCTCCAAAGAGGAACTTTGGAGCTCTGTCAGAGGGACCATCAGGTTCACATCCCTGACCAAGCAAGACGCTTCTCCCCTGATTGCTCAGTTTGGCCGGACAGCTAACTCTAGGAAGAGTTTTGGTGGTTCCAGAACATTGTTGAAGCACCTTTTGCATTGATTACAGCCTCGAGTCTTCTTCAGTATGACGCTACAAGTTTGGCACACCGGTATTTGTTTTTTTTCTCCCGTTGCTGCACAGATATTTTCAGGTCTCTCCAGAGATGTTCGATCAGGTTCAAGTCCGGGCTCTCCCAAAGCCACTCCTGCATTGTCTTCGCTGTGTACTTAGGGTTGTTGTCGTGTTGGAAGGTGAACCTTTGCCCAGCCTGGGGTCCTTAGCGCTCTGGAGCAGGTTTTCATCAAGGATCTCTCTGTACTTTAATCCGTTCATATTTCCCTCGATCCTGACTAGTCTCCCCGTCCCTGCCACTAAAAAAATCCCCACAGCATGATGCTGCCACCACCATGCTTCACCGTAGGGATGGTGCCAGGTTTCCTCAAGACATGACACTTGGCATTCAGGCCAATGAGTTCAATCTTGGTTTCAACAGACAAGAGAATCTTGTTTATCATGGTCTGAGAGACCTTAAAATGCCTTTTGGCAAACTCCAAGCGGGCTGTCATGTGCCTTTTTGCTATCATGTGCCTTTTACTTACCATAAAGGCCTGATTGGTGTAGTGCTGCAGAGATGGCTGTCCTTCTGGAAGGTTCTCCCATCTCCACAGAGGAACTTTGGAGCTCTGCCAGAGGGACCATCATGTTCACATCCCTGACCAAGACCCTTCTCCCCTGATTGCTCAGTTTGGCCGGACAGCCAGCTCTAGGAAGAGTCTTGGCGGTTCCAGAATAACGGCAGCCACTGTGTTCTTGGGGACCTTCAATACTGCAGAAATGTTTTGGTACCCTTACCCAGATCTGCACCTCAACACAATTCTGTCTCGGAGCTCTACAGACAATTTCTTTGACCTCATGACTTGGTTTTTGCTTTGACATGCATTGTCAACTATGGGATCTTATATAGACAGGTGTGTGCCTTTCCAAATCATGTCCAATCAATTGAATTTACCATAGGTGGACTCCAATCAAGTTGTAGAAACATCTCAAGGATGATCAATGGAAACAGGATCCATTTCCAGTCTCATAGGAAAGGGTCTGAATAGTTTTGTGAATCATTTTTTATCAATTAAAAAAATATATTTAAAATTTTATTTTTGCTTTGTTATTATGGGGTATTGTGTTTAGATTGATGAGGGAAACAAATATTTCAGCCATTTTATAATAAAGTTGTAACGTAACAAAATGTGGAAAAATGCACTGTATGTATGCATATACACTACCATTCAAAAGTTTGGTGTCACTTAGAAATGTCCTTGCTTTTGAAAGAAAAGCACATTTTTGTCCGTTAAAATAACATAAAATTTATCAGAAATACAGTGTAGACTTTGTTAATGTTGTAAATGACTATTGTAGCTGGAAACGGCTGATTTTTTATGGAATATCTACATAGGCATACAGAGGCCCATTGCAGGAAATTTATTTGAACTCTTTGACATATACCAACAAACGGGTGTGATAATTCGACAGTGGTCCCTGCACCATAAGCTCAAACCGATGTGATTAGAACACTTATTTTGAACGTCCAGTTTTGATCGATGCAACAGTCAGCTTTTGAGCTGGCCACAATGTTTTTTCACAGAAATATTTTGCACAAACACAGTCCTTGCAAAGTGATGTCCTGAATCAAGGGAAGTGAATAGTCGTAGGCGACACACCCCCTTCAACATATATACCGCAAACAGACCAAACTCATCTTGTCTCTTCTTAACTTTGGTTGACGTGAAAAAACAAACATGGTGGTACATGCAAACTACCCATTGTTGGATTACTTTCCATTTTTAGAAAGTGTTTTACTCAATTATTTATGTCAATGGTGAGCTTACCCGTGATGTGATGAATTGTAAATAATAATTGCTATTAGCTATTTCATATTGTGGTTTCTGTCAGCCCAGAGTTAGCTAAATATGACCGCTTGTGTTACATCAATCTTTTCTCAGTTAGTGCTTGGACTAACGTAGCCTACATTTTCTGGTTTGGATAATTGTGTTATGCTGTTGCTACTTCTGTGAATGTCTGAACATTGCATCCACATTCAGGACATAACTTTGCAAGGACTGTGTTTGTGCAAAAAAATTCTGTGAAAAAAACGTGTGGCCAGCTCGAACGCTGACTGTTGCATCGATCAAAACTGGACGTTCAAAATAAGTGTTCTAATCACATCGGTTTGAGTGTACGCTGCAGGGACCCACTGTAGAATGATCACACCTGTTTGTTGGTACGTGTCAAAGGGTTAAAATAAATTTCCTGCAATTGTACACATTTTGCCATGGGGAGTAGAGAAAATGTTGCAATTTTAAAGTAAGGGGCAAAATGTATAGAGAGAAGTTTAGCTATTTTCCCCCAAAAAGTTTCGCCATGAGCCAGAGATTTTCTTTTATTCAGTTTTAAATGTAATTTTCTGCAATTCTGCACATTTTACCAAGACTTATGCCTTATGCATGTGAATGATATCTGAGTGAGTGACAAACAAAATCAATAGAGGCCCCCTGCAGGTCAGGCCCTTCGGCACATGTCCTGCGTGCCCGGTCGGTAGCTGGCTAGAATAACTTACCAATCTTAAAATGTTTAGCTCACATGGCTAATTGAGTGACTGTCAGTAACTGACATAAAATACATAAACTGCTGAACCACAACCACATTCCTAAATTTCACCATGTGTATTCTACTATTCTAACTCTCAACAGTAAGTTGAGACACCGACTGCGTTCCTGAAAATGTATTTTTCATTTAATTTATGGTAGGGGGCCTCCTAGTGGCCGGGGCCCCTAAGCGACCGCTTATGTCGCTTATGCCTGGAGCCGGCCCTGACAAGATGAAACATTTCCTCATAGCAAAGTTTGATCTTAGTTCAACAAAGTCAATATTTGCCAGCAAACCTCGGTACAGTATCGTAGACAATAAAGAAACACATTGTAGGTGGGTTAGCTTAAGCAGCCCAACAACAAGGTATATTTGACAAGTCAATCTGGGAAAGATTTCAAAGATCTATTTATTAATGAAACATTATCTCTCAATGTTTGTCTTTGGCTTAACGATTCACTCAATTGACTACCTTCCGTTTCAAGCAAGTGAACTCTTTGTGCGTATAAACCCACAACATATGCAATTTGAATTGACTCTCAGCAGACTTGGATACTATTCAGTTATGCACAAGAGCCACAAGATATGATCAGTCCGGTGGTTGCCAAGCAAACCGAGAACACCCCGGGTAAACCATGTGTACAGAGTGACAAAGCTCCAGGAGCCACTATTTGCCTTTACTCTCTTGGGCACCCAAGTTCATTTTTTTTAGCATGAAAAAGAAAAGGCTTTGAACCTTACAGGATGTTAAACAGTAATTCATTTTTTTTTAGAGAGAGTTAATGTGTACAGATGTAGGAACCTAATTTAAGCCACTTTGCTACAGCAGGAAAATAATTATGCAAGCAACAGGAGATGTGAATTATTATGTGTTTCATAATTTTTCATAAGGGAAAATCAAATCTGAAATTTCAATGTGGAAAAATACACTTCAGAAGCCTTTTCAAGCCTCAGACATAACATGTTTTAAATGTCCTGCCTTGCCGTAAATTTCTCCTGCAACAGGGTGATCAAATTAAGATCCTACATCTGTATTAGTTTGGAATGGGTTATGGTGTTTTATTTTTTAATAACTAAAGTAAGAGTCCGCTAAAGGAACAGCTGTAGTCATTGGTGTGTCTCTCTTGGGAAACTATATCAGGCCACTGCTGATCTGGAAAACGACGAATCAAAATCTAAAACTGACCCTTACTTTACCCTAACCTTAACCAAACCCTTAACCTTAACCCTTACACTAATCCTAGCCTTTCCCATCTCTCTTAGTCAGCGATGACGACTGGGGATGACCGAGAGAAAGTGTCACCGTCTGTAGGAAGGGGGATAGGAAGGCATGGAGAGAGAGGGAGGGAGAGAGGGGGAGTTGGAGTAAAGGAGAGAGGCAGAAGCTGTGAAGGAGAGATCCCTGTATCTCTGCTCCATGTGACCGTCCTGCCAAGCTGCAGTTGATGAAAGCCACTCTGTCCTGAGTTGACAGGGATGTCAAATGTCAAAACCTCCTGTTCAGGCGCTCCACTGTTTTATCTGTGACCTCAGCTCTGACACAACTGTCCAGGTGGCTTGGAGGAAGAGCCCAGTGATCAAAGGCCAGGGCTAAGGCGACACCTGCAGATAAAGAACACAGCGATGGGCGGAGTGAGACTTTACAGCCTACCTACAGCTTTCCTCCCTTCCTACCATCCTGATCGCTGCTCATCCTGACACATACACACACACCTGCCAGTCAATGTGTGTCCTTACCAAAACTGGCAGTACAGTGGCCACATCCTTGTCCTTCCTTCCTGACGTAGCATGAAGTCCTAGAGACTGTCCAAAGAGGTTGTGTCCAGATTGGAGGTCGCCTTCAATTATGTGTTTTACCAATATCACCCAGGGAGGGAGAGGTAGACATAGTGTTGTCAACACCCATGGCAGTGCCCTTCCTGCCGATAAGGAACAGTGATGGCACTAGCCCTGTTTCCTATGTCTTGAAAGTTCTATCATATTGTATTGTATTTGAACTGAGGCAGATCTCAGGAGCTGTGGTAGGAAAGGGGAAAGTGATGGTAGTTTCCAGGTGAATTGAGCTCCTCCTGGGGTGGGTCCTGAATTAGACAGAGACTTATCAAGACACCGGTAGCCTAGCTCCCTCCTCCCTTTTCCTTGAGAACTTTGTAATGTAAACAGAGCAGCAGCAGCGGTGCTGGAGGAATGGCTGGCTGTGTTAAATCAATAGGTTGTGTCCGTCTGGCCTGGCTGCTGCTATGTGTTCCTGTTGACTGGATTTTAACTCACTCACAGTCAGGACACAGTAGGATTGTGTTCCAGACAAGAAACATTTGACCGTGCCCGATACAGGTCAGATGGGAATGTGTGCTCAGTACCGCATCTTGGTCAACTCCAGTTGTCAATGTTTATGTTTGAATGCTGATTTTACATAAACATGTTTTTATTAACAGCATGAAACCAATATTTTTGGGGTGGTGATTAACATGCAGTTTGCCTAGACTTGTAGCTTGACCTTTGGTTTGTCATATATGCTTGTTAGAGAACATGGCCTACTGTTGCATGAAATTAGCAAATACTTAATAAGCCACTATTGATTGTCAGCTCTGTTTGTTTTATGTCATTATCAGCTGTCAACAATGATACTGGTTGACAGTAATCAAAGCATAGTCTCTACAGTATAATCAAAGGAGACAAGGAAACAACAGAACAATTGCACAATAAAAAGTTAAACCATAATTTCCTTAGACAACACGGACATCTAGTGGTTGACATATAATTGCACACTTTGTCTTATTCAAACGCAATACTACGAAAACACAAATCGCCCACCCACCAGTTGGGTTATTTTCCCTGGACAGCAAGTAACGCAGATATTCAAGTCTATGAGTCAATGTAGACTAAAACATCAACATTATTAGACTGTCAAAACTGCAGAGTAGAGAATTACCTCACTGCAATGAGTTTAACGTTGTACATCGTCACTCTTCTGTAAATTCATAACTGAATGACTGTATCAAATCAAATAAAGCTTTATTTATACAGCTAATTTCAGACAAGGAATGCAACGTAATGTGCTTCACAGGAAAAAAAACGAATAAAAATAATAAAATAACTGAATGCCTAAAAGCACGCTAAGGAAAAGCAAAGCTATAAATGTGTGTTTTAAGATCTCTTTTATATATGTCCACAAATATGTCGACAGTGTAGGCACTCTGAAGGAATGCAAATAATCATGTTGTTGTTCGACTGAACCAATGATGTACAGTATATTAATGGAGGCTGCTGAGAGGAGGATGGCTCGGAGCAAATGGAATGGCATCAAACACATGGAATCCATGTTTTATATATTTCATACCATTCCACTCATTCCGCTCCTCCTCAATTAAAGTGCCACCAACCTCCTATGAAATGTATGTCTATGGAATCAACTAACGCTCGTCTAACTCTCCATGTCTGAATAACACAGTGGAGTCATTTATTTTCTTACCTCAGCTAAATTATCACATTAGTAATTCACATTTGGATTGATTTGATTTTTCATGTCATGCCGTTATAGTGTGCACTGCTGTCTTCTGTCAATGAGAGGCTGAATGAGCCATGTGCAACCAGGGATACATACTGGCTGGCCAGGGTCACCCGCTGCTCTGGATTTGGTTTGGCCTTGACAGCATGCTGGATGACATCATCATGGCAGTGAGGTCAACATGGCCACATAGAGGTGCTATAATGGCCAAGTGACACAATGTCCCTCTGTTTCTCTCTGAGGAAAAACTGAATGGGCTGCCACTGCTGCTGCCTGAAACCCTCGGAAGAGAAGACAGAATCACACTTTAAATCACATTGCACAGATACTGTTTATGTATATTTTTTCATGTACAGTAAGTACATATCAACTAAATAGTAGCTAACTATATCAAGAACTACCGGTAATCTGAAACATTATTTGACCAGTTATTTAAATTCAGTAAACAATCATCTTTCTTTAGTAAAGCTGACAGGCAGCTAGGACCTGGGGGGTTCAACACTTCAACCATGACATCAATCACGTCAGTGAAGAAGTCAACACTAACTAGCACTACACAGTCACTCACATAATGAATTCCCCACATTGGGACTGTCACTGAATCGCAGCAAATGTAATGCTGACATTTAGCTGGACCTGTATGCAAGCTGATTCGTAAAGATGAATAATGGTCAAATCGTATCACACAGACGTCATGCAATGAGAAATGGTGTGACCGTCACCTCCTGACAGGGCAGTTACATTGCACAGACA
The DNA here is from genome assembly GCF_036934945.1 of Oncorhynchus masou masou. NCBI lineage: Eukaryota > Metazoa > Chordata > Actinopteri > Salmoniformes > Salmonidae > Oncorhynchus > Oncorhynchus masou. The sequence continues at coordinate 20,252,167 of NC_088214.1, forward strand.
TTCACATGCCATGCCATACTATTACTGTAAATTGAGCAGACATCATGTGTTTTCCTCACCACCCCTGACTTTGCCCGCTTGCCAATGCTGACGGCAGTTGGAAAAGAGGCATCGTTCACACCTCCTCCCCTACCAGTACCCATTGACATATGGTCAGTACCCCCTTGCTTCTGCCTGTTTCCAGATTTCCACTTCTATACTAGGCAGGTCTGGCACCCAGTTCTCTCTGCACCTGTAGCTCTCTCAAGCTGTTGCTGCTGAACCCCTTGACTCCACACTACATTTCCAAAGGTTAAAGCAAAGTATTATGTCTGAAATCTAGCGTTTAATCCAGTCTTCATAGTTAAATATAACTCACCATGAACAGCAACACTTTTCAACATTCATTATTTTGTCTTGATCCATAGTAGTAAAGGGAGGAATCCCCTTCCTGTGAAGACATTGGGACCCCATTGCCTCATTACAATGAACAGCAAAGCATTCTGTCAATCAAGTGGACAACTGTAGTGGATAAAGACAGTTTATTATGCATTCAAGAGCAATAATCAATAAAACGAATGTTTATGCAGTCCATTCAAAGCAGTGTATGTCTGGAGATCCTACTACAGTGACCTTCTCTTCCCTATACAAGTTGTTGATCTAGTTGGTCCCCCGTCTTTCTGTTGGGTGGATGTGTGCCCATCATGCGCCTTCTAAAGAGTAACTTGGTTTTCAGGACGCTCAATGTCCACACGATGGCGATACAATCAAATGTTTCACACAGAATTTCATGTAGCTATGACTCATACTTACTATGGTCAGGTCTAAGGGGCTTTTGAAATCATAACGAAATACTTTTATGAGTGAGTGAGGGGTGGAGTGAATTAATTCATGAATCACCTGATTGATGAATGCGATTGGGTATCACATTATAGTAGCATACATACATTTTTATAAAGCAACGCATCCATAAGAAACAATATTTATGAACCAGAATAAAATATTTCATTGATTCATAAAAAAACATTTAATTTCTTATTGGAGTTTTAAAAATGTCAAAGTGTTTATTGGGAATAGAAAATGTGTAAAACGTTAAAGGGATTATAACCGCTGCAGGAAATATTGAATTTAAATGCGTGACATTGGACTTGAGTTTAATCCATTTGCTTGGCATCCTATCCAGTTGTAGCCTACTATCTTGGTTTCCCTTTCTTGTCAATTCAACGCTTATTTCAGTGTAAATGTACAGTCCTTGCGACTATAGGTAAACGGTATTAAACAATCACCGCAAGAACATAGTTAAAACGAAGATATGCATCAGCGAGTGCATACCAATGGAAAGTGAGAACTGGTCCACTTCCTATTAGATCACCTATCAACAGCCACTTGACTCTGAGAGAGAGGAAATACAACACCCTGCCATTTAAACTCGGCACAGCGCGGGACGGGCAACCCTTTGGGATGCTCGCGTTGCAATGACATAACGTGGAGTGGAGCAGTCTATAGATAACCCATAAGCACCATGGACAGTTCATTGAAAAAAGTGTGGTTTATCTCGCCAAAAGTTCTTCTTTAAAAAAAAAATCGTATTGTAATCTGTGTAAAGTGAACAATATTTGATTCCAGATTGTATTTTTACTCGTTTGCAGATGTTTTATGATGCTATTTGGACATTCGACATGAATTTCACTCTTGTATGCCTATAATTGTGTCATATAAATTAGACAAATGGCATCAATAATTAAGGCAATATGTGAAAGTGAATATAGCTAGGCTATCTGAATGGCTATAATATCATAAGGACCATTATACGGATCATGCAAATATGTCAGTACTTCTAAAGTAGCCCAACGTATAACTACATCTGCAAGTTAAAGCTCCATGTATTTACTACTCAGCTCATCACTTACAAAATAACTTTTCAGTGGAATGTAGATGTATCCATGATGGCATACAGGGGACAAACGAAGGATTAGAAAACTGAATAGCGGGGCTCAAGCAATTCACACATATCTATTTCTGCGTTTTAGCAGCTTCAAACCAGGGAGTGAAATCCGGACAGGTTGTTATAGCTACCCAATCCACGGGGGTTCGATGTCTATTTAAAAGACCGCGGACCCTCCCTCTTCTCCTTTAAACAACATTATATATCACACACAGCATGCCAATGCGACCATGTCTCAATGAGCACTAAAACACTATCTTCTTAAAATTAGCTCATTCTTGTGTTTGCTTTCAGCCTGACTGACTCAGGGATAGCACGTTCGCATGACCAGAATTTCCCCTTTGGCAATACCTGCTGATTGGGTCCTAAAAGCAAGCTGCTTTTAACTTTTTATATTTGGCTCCCTTCTGCCATGACTAGTCGCAAAATATTGTTTCTCTAGCCTATCATTATTTTTTAGGACAAGGTGAGAAATATTGGTCAGCAGCACAGATTGTTTTTTTGTTTTTTTTTTCTAATTGAAAAACAGAGTGCGCGCGTATGAACGCGCGTGTATGTGGTGAAGATGTTTTGCGAAACTTTTTTAAGGATGATATACCTTGGATGTTTCCTGTTTCTTTGTGGTTTTACGCATGCCATACCAAGTTATCCTATCTGGTGGTAAGTTTTATCTTCAATCTACTTTTAACTGCAACATGTTCTGAAAAATGATAACGACCTATTATTTCATCAATATACTTTTTCGTTTATTGTTGCTTTCAGTTAGTTTGTTTGAAAGAATAATATCAGCATGTGGTTTCCGATGTTGGGCGCCCGGGCAATTAAGTTGTATCCTAGGCTATCACACCGGTCTAATTGACCCTGTCAACGGACAGTGGATATCGACGTTAACCAGCAGAGACAGAATCGTGAAGATGGGTTATAGAGCTAATCAAGTGAAATTGTATGAAGAAAAAACAGCACGTGAGTCACTGAAGCTATTGATTTAAAAACGCATGCAGTGCGGAAACAAGAATAGCCTACTTACCCAGACTGGTTATACAAAATAGAATTCAAAGAGATTTTTGTGTAAACTAGTTTCAGTTTGCTTTGACTACCCTAAAAAGAGGTCATGCTGCATTCTACTTGATAAGAGATCGCTGATGATAGATACTGATTAAAATAATAACGCGAAGGAAAGTAAGCCGAACGTGTTTTGTTGAATGATAATTTCAAATTATTATTATTATTTATTAATATTATTATTATTGTTGAATATTACATGCGTTTATGAGAGGGGCGTTGCGAAACGGAAAGGTTATTAGTTTCATGATACTAGTATTCAACAACAACAATAATAATAAAAAATAATGTGAAATCATCATTCAACAAAACACGTTCAGCTTACTTTCTTTCGCGTTATTATTTTAATCAAAGTTTAAACGCAACATTTAAATGACCTAATAATCTCAATGTTTTATTCGATATGTATAATATAGATTTTATTGAATACACGAATTTCACGATTGAGAATATTGATTATTTCCCAAAGCTCAGTATTTAATTGAAATTGGCCATCAGTTATGTCATCCAATGGAGTGGTGTAACCCTATACCACAATTATTTGTATAGCCTCAGATACTGATTATCCTGGCTTCGTCATTGAAATGAGCTTTCAATTATGCTTCATAAACTACAGCCTAACATATGTTGTATTACGCAACTGTTATTTATTCGTGTTATTTATTAGTCTTCTTAAAGGACTGGTGTTGATAATTTCCCAAACAGTCAAATTATTTTTTGCAAGTGTTAAAGGCCTAAGGAGAATGAGGGATGGCTTTAGGCCTTGAGTTGGGGGTCAGTTGAGAAAGGAATTAAACCCAATGGTCCATTCACAGACCAATGGAAATGAGGATGTAAGGTTTTCAACTGGAATTGCATTTTGATTGAAAATAATCCATAATTGACCGAATGTCTTATTTTAAAGGTAAGAGATGTCTGGTATCATCTCATCACAAAATGTTTACTGTTTTCTGAGTTATTGTTTAGGCTTATTGCATGCTATAAAAGTATCTTGATTGAAGGTGACATTTATAATGTAAGTAGGACTGCCTTCGGTCATTAAGAGGAGCTTCAATTGATCATTAATTGGTCTCTGTTGAAAAAACAACAGCAAAAAAAGATGCAAGAAAAGAGTGGGATTTGAGCCAACAACACTGGGTGAACTGGTTGAGTCAGCTGATCAAACTGAGAAAGAAACAATGATGGAAGAGTGCAATTGGAGAGGAATGAATTAGTGACAGTGGGTTGAAAAAGGATAGAAAATTGGAGGAATGTGAATTCCATTTATTCATCTTTAGGATGGATTTTGTAGAAAGGCTAGTGGAACCCTCTTGTTGAACAACTCCTCTTCCCTTGAGAGGGGAGACATTTGTCAGATGCTGCAGCCCAGAGGCATTATAGCCGGAGGATAGGGGATGCTACAGTATAGACACAGTCTTAGAGCAGAGATCATCATCCCCAAGAAATTCACTACAGATTTACATTTCACCAATCACACAATGGCATCCTTCCCCAAATCAATGTTTCCCATGAAATATTAAAGATGCTGTGTCCCTGCACTTAATTCAGCTAATAGGTCTCCTATTAATCTACTTACACGCTCAGCTGGACAGATACCCAGCATAAACAGTGGTGGGCTCTAGTCCTAAATCAGCACTCCTGCTCTGAGACCCAGGGCTGAGAGACTGGCCAGGATCAGGATGGGTTCAACCTAAAGGCTATGGTCTACTTCTGTGGTTCCCAAATCTCTCTTTCAGTAGGGTTAGGCTAAGGCTTAGGTTTGGGAAACACTGGTCTACTACAATGCTGACAGAGGGTTGGTCCCCAAGTTCCACCAGATGGGTTCCAGAATCAAAGTGACAGAGTTATAACTTATGTCAATGCAAAACAGTATGTTCTTGAGGTACAGCCCACAGTACACAATCATTCATCCTCTCTTGTTGGATCATAAAGGAGCTGTCTTTTTTGTTTCTTTTTTTGTGGGGCCAATATTTTATCAAAACACCAGATCCAGTCATGATGATTGACAAAGAGGATGGAAGGCAGGCTTCCATTTGGTCACAGTAACCAGCCTCTGTCATCAACTTGTGTGTTTATGATTTGCTATTGGCGGGTGGGTCAGAGCACTGATTCAGCCTGGGCAAGAGTGCAACGACGGAAGCAAAACAGAGGCGAGCGTGTCCAAAGATGCCATTGAGGTCTCTCTGTGTTTATTGTATCACCCCTACCAATTCAAACAAAGCTCAGCTGGAGCTGCAGCACCAGGCTATAAGGAGCTGAAGTGCATTTTTTTAGATCCTCTCACCAAACGTGACTTTACTTTAGCAAATAACCTGTCAACCATCCAATAAATGACAGATAATATTATGATGAAAAGTAGCTTTGTGGAGGTATGTTGGTGGAAGCTGGTGCCTGAATGCCGCTTGGAATTGGAATGGCCACCAGAGGTAATTCACCTTTAACTACACTCTTAGAAAAGGGGTGTTATCTAGAACCTAAAAGGGTTCTTTGGCTGTCACCATAGGAGAACGCTTTGATGAACCCTTTTTGGTTCCAGGTAGAACCCTTTTGGGTTCAATGTAGAATCCTTTCCACTGAGGGTTCTACTTGGAACCAAAAGTCTTCTACCTCCTATGGGGACAGCCAAAGAACCCTTTTGGAACCCTTTTCTCTAAGAGTGTATACTGTACAGTGGCAGGCGGATCATGGTGGAGGATTGGTGGAGGATGTGGATCTCAACCAAGGAAGGTTCATGTCTGTCTAACTCCCTGACCTGTCATGGCTCAGCCTGACTGCACCCGCCACACACCCACCCCACACCACCTTAAAAGATAAATACCTGGAGGTGAAAGCTTGCCGCACATTCCTTTTCCCAAACATGCTCTCTTGATGTCAAAGTCGGCTCCAAAGCCCCAGGGCCTGCAAGAGTAAAGTGGTAATTCTACAGTACCCTGCTTGGGCTTGCTGAAATATGCATTTAACCTAGGCTGGCTACACTTCAGTGAGAGGAGGACAGATCTATACTGACTGAGACTAGAATCAAACATGATATCTATTATTTTTCTCTTGTGTGTGTATTTCTGATTATAACATGCAGCTACTGTTTATAGAGATGATAATGGTCTTGATTTTGTTTGAGTTTGTGTATCACCAACAGGAAATGTATTTTTTTCTGCTCAGTGGCAAGTGGTAAGGAATGCAATATCAGACACATGATGCATTATTTACCTATGAGGAAACAAAAATACCTTTTGTAATATGTTCACTTTAGATCTATGAATTACAAGGAGAAACCATTCACTAATCAATACAAACAGTTTGCATTCAACCTTAGACCACAAATTCCATATATCTGAAATGAAGTTGTAAAATGTGTATTTTTTAGCACTCAATTACACCACGTGCTTTATAGTCTACCTCTGTAACAAATCCATGAATCATATTCTGTTGAAGTGTTGCCGCTTCTTCTCCTCCTGCTTCCTTACAGGCATAGAGGTGACCTGAATCACTCAGCCTGTATGGGACGTCTTGAGACGTATGACTATGTGTCTATCTCTCTCTCTCTCTCTGTCTGTCTGTCTGTCTGTCTGTCTGTCTGTCTGTCTGTCTGTCTGTCTGTCTGTCTGTCTGTCTGTCTGTCTGTCTGTCTGGCTTGTATTGATCAAATCATATGTTCTACAGCGTACACTCCCATACACTACTAGGTTTAGCCAGCTCATACATGGTCAAACATGAGTTTCGCATAAATGAGAATCAACAGGTCACACCTAAAAATGTACACTTACCGGTCAACTACTCAAGGGTTTTTCTTTATTTTTACTATTTTCTACATTGTAGAATAATAGTGAAGACATCAAAATGATGAAATAGCACATGTGGAATCAAATCAGAATATATTTTATATTTGAGATAATCAAAGAGAAACGACAGTCCATCATTGATTTATGACATGAAGGTCAGTCAGAAAATGAAGACCCAGAGTTACCTCTGCTGCAGAGGATAAGTTCATTAGTTACCAGCTTCAGAAATTGCAGCCAAAATAATTGCTTCACCGAGTTCAAGTAACAGACACATCTCAACATCAGCTGTTCAGAGGAGACTGCATGAATCAGGCCTTCATGGTTGAATTGCTGCAAAGAATCCACTGCTAAAAGACACCAATAATAAGAAGAGACTTGCATTGGCCAAAAACACAAGAAATGGACATTAGACCAGTGGAAATCAGTCCTTTGGTCTGAGTCCAAATTGTTGATTTTTGATTCTAACCGCCGTGTCTTTATGACTGTGAGGCACAGAGTAGATGAACAGATGATCTCCACATGTGTGGTTCACACCGTGAAGCATGGATGAGGAGATGTGATGGTGTGGGGGTGCTTTGCTGGTGACACTGTCAGTAATTTATTTAGAATTCAAGGCACACGTAACCAGCACGGCTACCACAGCATTCTGCAGCGATACGTCATCCCATCTGGTTTGGGCTTAGTGGGACTATTATTTGTTTTTCAACAGGACAATAATCTAATACACCGCCAGGCTGTGTAAGGGCTATTTGACCAAGAAGGAGGGTGATAGAGTGCTGCATCAGGTGACCTGGCTTCCACAATCCCCTGACCTCAACCAAATTGAGATGCTCAGCATATGTGGGAACTCCTTCAAGACTGTTGGAAAAGCATTCCAGGTGAAGCTGGTTGAGAGAATGCCAAGGCAAAGGGTGGCTATTTGAAGAATCTCAAATATAAAATATATTTTGATTTGTTTAACACTTGTTTGGTAACTACATGATTCTATATGTGTTTGTGGTGTTGATGTCTTAACTATTATTCTACAATGTAGAAAATAGTAAACATAAAGAAAAACCCTTGAATGAGTAGGTGTTCTAAAACTTTTGACCGGTAGTGTATATAACCACAATCAACAGGTGTGGGGAACTGCATAAAGCAATACAACAATGAGTGCAGCACAACGGTGAAATAAAACCACATACAGTAGCAGAGTATCAGTGTAGCTAGCTAGTCAAACAGTTTGGAATCCTGCCTTTGTTTGTTTTCTTACACCTGCTGACCTCACTCAACACCCACAGAAACATTCATGAGTTCTTCCTGGCAGAACAGAACGTCTACAGGTCAAATTAAAAGCTGTGCCATTTGTTTTCCCTTCTTCCCCCTTCTGTCTCCCCCCAGACAAGATCCTATCTGCTCACACTTGCAGAGGGAGTTGTACTTGTGTTGCTGGTTCCACTTGGCATGGTTCAGTCTTCACATTTCTACTCTATGTGTATTAGGGGCAAGTGTCTGAGGTATGTTGTGATGTGGACTCAGGTTTCTGTTGTAAGAGGTGTGCTATGCTCTGCTCTGCTCAGCACCTCAGGATGCGGATTGACAAGGGGCCAAAGAGAGGTCATTTTGTAATAGGAGTTTCCTTGTTTACTGATGCTCTTGCTTTCATTCATATTTATCGCAGACAAAATGCAGGCCATGAGGATGTGATTTCCTCACATACACTTTTAAAAGCTGTTTCTCCCTGTCTTTCTTTTTGTATTTCTCATATATGATTAACCAGAGGTCTAGTCATGTCTAAGAGTCAAAGAAAATAATATGAGAAACCCTTTAAAGTGAGCATGACACATTGCTCCGCCATTTGCTCAGGGATATACTTTGGAAAGTCCTAAATGGCTACACCTATTAGGTAACCCATTGAGGTATGTAGGCTAAAGACAAGAGGTGAAAGCAGACGCATGGGACTAGATGTGTTCAGTTGAGCTTTATTTGTTTAGAGCAAACAATATATTTTCTTTGTGACTGTTGATTTGCGATGCATACATATGGTACACGAGGTCAGTGTGTTTCTCAGGGACGACCAGGACCTCTCAGTGTAAGATAATGCAGTAATGTTTTATGTAAAAAAAAATTAGGGTGTAATTTAGATGTGCCTGGGGGTGGAACTTTGTCTCTGTGTGGTTATCTTGTTCTTGTGATCACAGAGTGATTGCTTCTTAAACATCGTTGCACAGGTCAACAGTTAGTGAGCTAATTGAGCTGCACAAGACCTGCCTTCTCCCACCTGCTCTCACTCTAGGTCTACTGTTGGAGAAGCAAAACAGTGGGTGGACGGACATCTCTTCTATCTACTTGATCTTCTTTTTGTCCACCTCATGTTATTTTGGATAAGTGTAAAATTCCCTTGTTCTACTGTTGGTGGTTGGAGCAGGTCGCTTATGCAAACAAACACTGCACTGTCAGCCTCTGTCATTATGGCCAGATCACTCAGACTTGGATCACCAGATTACTGTCATCAGTAGCAGCCTTAGTGTGGACTGATGTTACTGCAGAAGGAGCTGTTGAATGGTGTGCCAAGAAGGCACTTGTTGCTACTATGCGGTAGTTACCTTGCCAATGACAATAGGAAGTCAGCTATTAAATCAAATGTTATGTTATGGCCGTTACATAATATGTTTATATTTATGGTGAGTTGATTAATATAACAATCCCATTCATAGAATGAGGTTTGTCCAAACCCAGCACATCTATGAGCTGTATCTACCTGAGCTGACAAGTATGGATAGCAATTGAAATGGAATTAACCCCAACTCACCCACTCTAGTACGGTGGAAGAGGATGAATGGATATAAATGGAACATGGTGGCGAGATCAAAACAGAGTGATGGGATGAGAGGAGCAGAGCAGAGAAACCGTGAGTGAGGAGTGAAGGACACATACTGTATGTAACAAGCTTCATGTGGAAGTGTCATGAGAGTGGTCTGAGTATATCTTCTTAATATACTGTAATAATACATGAGTACAATAAGATATCAACGAAACAGCCATTTTGTGTTATGGATAATGGAACTGTGTCCTAAACAATGCCCGCCTTGGGGACAATAAAGTTCATATGCTGCTGTTAGAATATAGCGGTCATAAATTAATCTAATTTCATGGCCACTGTACAAAACAGTGGAAATGCAAACTGACTGGAGCCAGAATGACCGGTGCCTTACTACCTTCTTTAGATCAAACAATTACAGCATGCTGCTTGAAAAGTCTTCTACAAAAGTACTAGGATGACATAACACGAGATGACACAGCAGTTGTCACGGTTCGATGGTTATGAGCGATGTAAATAACTCAATTGAGACACACACAAAAACACAGCGAGAAAGATATAATCAGGGAACAATCAAGTTTGCACTTGTTGCAACCCAGAATCCCCATCCTCAAAGGGAGGGGACGATGAGGATGGATGGATATATAATTAATACATACCTCTGAAGTCCCAGTGTACATTTGCACTCTCATTACCCTAAGCCAAGGGTAAATAAAAAAAGGTTGTGGTTCTCTGTAATAACAAGGTGCCGTTTCAAAGTTCTCAACCTAGAGGTCTATGAACCACTTGGGGTTCACTGGGGACTTTCATCTTTCCCCGTGGCCCTGCTTTGTTACCTCTGGAGTATAGGATTGAGACTGTTTTAAATCCACACAAAGGCCAGGTGGTTACAGAGGGGATAGATGCAGGGATAAGGCATGGATGCTTAATGGTAGCATCTGATTCACCAACCTGGTCTCAGAGCATTTCATATTATTCTGTACGTAACTTTGTAACACTCCATTTAGTATTATATGTTTAGTTCCGTATGGTGTGTATTAATTTGTGGATGTCTGTCAACCATCTCGTATGATATGTTACGAAATACAATTCGTATTATATGTTACGAATTTGCGAAACATACAATATGTTACAAATTTGCCAAACGTATTATATGTAACAAATTCTAGGTAAGTGGCTAGCAGGCTAACGTTAGCATGGCTAGGGGTTAGAGTTAAGGTTAGGGTTAAGCTTAGGAATTAGGTTAACGAGTTAAAGTTAGGGTCATGGGAAGGATTAGCTAAAAGTGTTAAGGTTAAGGTTAGGAGAATGGTTAGCTAAAAGGGTTAAGGCTATGGTTAGCTAACATGCTAAGTAGTTGCAAAATTGCTAAAAAGTAGTAAGTAGTTGAAAAGTTGCAAATTAGCTAAAATGCTAAAGTTGTCCATGATGAGATTCGAACTCGATGCTAGATTTTCGCATTATACGCCCACCCATCCATGGGTTTACATTTTGTATGTTACATCTAGTCTATGAGACCATGCTGGATACATACGCACGTGCAAACGCACACGCACACACACTGCACATACACACTGCATACATGCGCAAACAGAGATAGAGAGAGAAACACACACTCAGTATATCATGGCACTAACCCGCCTCCTGTTTCCCCCATGCAGGTCCTTAGCGGTGGGCCACCAGTACTCATCCCTGGGCTCCCAGCCCATCCTGTGTGGCTCCATTCCTGGCCTGGTGCCCAAACAGCTGCGATTCTGCCGAAACTACGTGGAGATCATGCCCAGTGTGGCCGAGGGGGTGAAGATCGGCATCCAGGAGTGCCAGCACCAATTCAGGGGCCGCCGCTGGAACTGTACCACCATCAACGACAAGGCCATCTTTGGACCAGTGCTGGACAAAGGTAACATACCGTAATACCCCTAAAAGACAACACAGGTTACACTCATAAAACAGTGCAAGCTAGCCATCTTTGGACCAGTGCTGGACAAATGTAAGAACATATCTTGAGAGGAAAAGGCACTGTAATAAAACAGTGCAGCCTTGCCCAATGGCATTTTTCCTACTGAGTGGGCTACTCATCTCCAGAACAGGAAGGCTGTGGGTGACATGCCTACAATCTACATTTAATAACACTTAACTGTGAGAATCATGTCTAAAACCAGTTGAATTGTTGAGGGACTTGGCTACATTGGAAATAACTTTCTTCGTGCTGTACAGTACAGGTGGCAACCAAGTTGCATGAACTGCATGACTTGAATACCTGAAGTGAGTGTTTTCCCCATAGCTACCTGTTCACATGTTCTTGGAAGAATACTAGTGTACTATAATCATTTCCTTGTCTGTCAATGTTGGTTATGCTTGGCATGTCAAATGACAAACGATAGCGAACCCTGCCTCAACTGAACCTCTATCACTCACTTTACTCAAGGCTGCCATCTGTGTTGATATTCAGAGAGTTTAAGAGCATTATGTTGTTAGTTGTTGTTATCATGTAGTTAAACAAGCAAGAAAAGTTTTTACTCCAATCTGCTGCAGTCTCTGTGTGTGTGTGTGTGTGTGTGTGTGTGTGTGTGTGTGTGTGTGTGTGTGTGTGTGTGTGTGTGTGTGTGTGTGTGTGTGTGTGTGTGTGTGTGTGTGTGTATCATATTCACTTAAAATCCTTGTTCAAATAGACTTGAGAGACTCCTTCAGCTATGAGCAGTGTAAACCGATGAAATGATGTGTGTATACACTTTGGGTGGAGAACGTTGTCTTTTGTTGGGATTTTCTCTAGAAGGAATCCCCTTTAAGCCCCCCCTTCAATGTGAGGAGTGTAAAATAAAGATAAAGACAGATAACTTACATTAAGTTCAAAATTCTATTTGATATGAAGTTAACCAATGAATAACCCATATTTTACAAAAACATTTTTGTACCTGTATCATTCAGCTGTGATATCATGAAGTTAGTGTTTTTTTCTGTCTGCACATGTTTGCACCATGACCCCAGGATTGTTGCCAGTAGTCAGGGATAGAGAGATGAGGTGAGAGGAGCATGGAGGGGTGATGGAAAAGAGAGGGGGAAGGAGGAAAAAGAGGGAGGGGGTCTAAACCTGTCAACTGGGTCTGGAAAAGACTGATGTTTACTATAGTGGGAGGTGGGGTTAGTTGGGGCAATTGCTTTTAATAAACTCTTGAGCCAGTTGTTCCATTGATAGAGAAGGCTTGAGCTCAAGTAGGTGGGTAATGATAGGGGTTCACAGTCCCTGGCCCCATTGTGGTGTAAATACCTCCACATCTCCCCATGGCTTCTCTCCCTCCTTGTCTAAATTGCAGGGCCACTGTGTGGAAAGGGGAGGCGGGGAGGCAGGCGGCCGGGCCAGGCTACTCTTGGGTTTTGGGCTGGGGGGGGGGCTTTAGTAAATCATTTTGATTGGATTAAGGTCAGTGAAGCCCTTAATAACGTGAGAGGTCAAAGTGGTTGGATTAAGTGTCTTTGTCAGGGTCCGGGGAGAGTGACTGGCGGGGGCTCAGGGCCTTTTGATAAGGGAGAAGTTTCTCATTTCATTTGCTTTGATTGATGCTTGTATTTGTCTTTGGATTCTGGGCCATTGTCCCCCGGCACGGCCAGTGTCTGTTCTGTTTGTCAGCCATGCAGATGGCTGTGTGTTTGTTTCCTCCTCAGGCCTTTTTAGTGGGAGAAAAGCTGAAAGGAACAGTAGGCCTCAAAAGCTTTGCACCTATCTGTTACAGTAGTTAGCCTACTATTGCCAATACCTTGTCCTAACCAGCTCATTGGCAGACGTCTCCCTGAACATCTAACAAGCAAAGATGAGTAAAGATCAGGGCTCAAGTTTGTTCCTTCAGATACCTAACCTACTGTATACACCATCACTAGGTAGGAAAAGGATGAATGAAGGCAAATATGTGCGATATATAATGGACTTGACAGAGGATAAAGTTATTTAAATATGCACACAGGTTATAGAATGCCTTGAAACATTAAGTGGAAAACATGTTTGGATTTTGAAACATTTTGTTGCAGGTTCTGGCAACAACCTGTTGTACTGATCATGCCCTCTCACTCACACTATCTTTCTCTTTATTCAGTACACATCAAACAAACAGTATCATGCAGATGTTGTGTTATGCAAGATTTCTACGTAGTATTTACATTTACAAAGTTTTTGCATCTACAAGGTTTTTCCATGATTTGTTTACTTGAATACATGTGGAACCTTCCATATCCGATAAGCATGACAGAAAATATGGGCAGCCAGTGATCCTCCTGATATCGCTCTCTCTCTCTCTCTCTCTCTCTCTCTCTCTCTCTCTCTCTCTCTCTCTCTCTCTGTCTCTCTCTGTCTCTGTCTGTCTCTGTCTCTCTCTCTCTCTGTCTCTCTCTCGCCTTCTCGCTCTCTCTGTCTCTCTCTCTCGCTCACTCTCTTTCTCTCTCTTTCTTTCTGTCTATCTCTTATGCTCTCTCTCTTTGTCTCTCGCTCGCTATTTTTCTCTCTCTCTGTCTCTGTCTCTGTCTCTCTCTATTTCTCTCGCTCTCGCTCGCTCTCTCTCTCTTGCTCACTCTTTCTCTGTCACTCTCTCTCTCGCTCACTCTCGCTCACTCTCGCGCTCTCTCTCTCTGTCTCTATCTCTGTGTCTCGCTCTCTGTCTCTGTCTCTCTCTCTCTCTCCTGCCCTGCCCCCTCACAGTGCCTAGCATACCTCCAGGCTATGTCTGCGTCAGCACTCATTAATTTACATTAACCAGTGTCAAAACATGCACCGCTGGAATCTGCCTGTGATGAAAGGGAAGGCAGACTGTGCAGGTGTTCTCAGTGTGTGAAAAGTCCTCACAAGGATAGTAAATCAAGGAACATTTTGACAAGTGGGGACATTTTGCCAGTCCCCACAAGGAAAAAGGCTAGGCTTAGCGGGTTTTTTTTAGAGTTAGGTTTAGCGTTACGGTTACATTTAGGATTAGGGTTAGAATTAGGGTTAGGTGTTAGGGTTAGGAGTTAGGATTTGGGTTAGGGGTTTGGGGTAAAGGTTAGGCTAAGTTAAGGGTTACGGGTTATGGAAAATAGGATTTTGAATGGGTATCAATTGTTTGGTCTCCACAAGGATAGTAAAACAAATGTGTGTGTGTCGGACTCGGACAGGGTGTGCTTTGGGGAGCTCGCTCGGCACACTTGGCAGAGTAGGAGGAGTATAGGACATTGCAGCAGGGCTGCAGCCAAACCCTAGCCTAGTGTGAGTCATAGAAATGCTTAGAACAGGGAATGTCAACGAGAGTGGACTGGACAGACAGTCACACGAACTCAGACACAAAAGCTCTGTTTCACAGGTATAAACATGCACTGTTAGTCACCACGGTGGATTAAATGGGTGAAAAGGATATGTCTCTGATACAATAGGTCTCCATTATGTAAAAGTGGATATGATAGTAACACGCGTGCTTACAATGAGTTTGATCAATAGTCTGTGGCATTGTCCCGATAGTGAATTATAGTTCAGCTACAGTAGTTTTGTTCATGTTGTCTCACAGCTTCGCAGTTTGACTTTATTGTACTGCAATACTATTGAGGATAATGTGCAACTGGACAACCATATCC